>NC_084561.2:415000-435000 GCF_033978685.3 Nerophis lumbriciformis
CTAAACCTAATAGGCTATCTTTTTTTAGCAAATTGTATTGGTATACACCTCAGCGTCAAATATTTTGTTACTTGACGAATGCTACCTGTTAGCAGGCTAATGCTAGTAGGCTATATTTTTTTAGCAAATTTTATAGATGTACACCTTAGCAGCAAATATTTTGTTACTTGACGAATGCTACTTGTTAGCAGGCTAATGCTAGTAGGCTATCTTTTTTAGCAAATTTTATAGGTGTACTTAGCAGCAAATATTTTGTTACTTGACGAATGCTACCTGTTAGCAAGCTAATGCTAGTAGGCTATCTTTTTTAGCAAATTTTATAGGTGTACACCTTAGCGTCAAATATTTTGTTACTTGACGAATGCTACCTGTTAGCATGCTAACGCTAGTAGGCTATTTTTAGTCCCAAATTTTATCGTTATACACCTCAGCGTCAAATATTTTGTTACTTGACTAATGCTACCTGTTAGCAATTTAATGCTAGTAGGCTATCTTTTTTAGCAAATTTTATAGGTGTACACCTTAGCAGCAAATATTTTGTTACTTGACGAATGCTACCTGTTAGCAGGCTAATGCTAGTAGGCTATCTTTTTTTTAGCAAATTTTATTGGTATACACCTCAGCGTCAAATATTTTGTTACTTGACGAATGCTACCTGTTAGCATGCTAATGCTAGTAGGCTATCTTTTGTCCCAAATTTTAGAGGTATACACCTCAGCATCAAATATTTTGTTACTTGACGAATACTACTTAATAGTATGCTAAACCTAGTAGGCTATCTTTTTTTAGCAAATTTTATTGGTATACACCTCAGCGTCAAATATTTTGTTACTTGACGAATGCTACCTGTTTGCATGCTAATGCTACTAGGCTATCTTTTGTCCCAAATTTTAGCGGTATACACCTCAGCATCAAATATTTTGTTACTTGACGAATACTACTTAATAGTATGCTAAACCTAGCAGGCTATCTTTTTTTGCTAATTTTTTAGGTATACATCTCAGTGTCAAATATTTTAACACTCAATAAATGCTACCTGTTAGCATGCTAAACATAGTAGGCTATCTTTTTTTAGCAAATTTTATAGGTATACACCTCAGCGTCAAATATTTTGTTACTTGACTAATGCTACCTGTTAGCAATTTAATGCAAGTAGGCTATCTTTTTTAGCAAATTTTATAGGTGTACACCTTAGCGTCAAATATTTTGTTACTTGACTAATGCTACCTGTTAGCAATTTAATGCAAGTAGGCTATCTTTTTTTGCACATTTTACAGGTGTACACCTCATTGTCAAATATTTTGTTACGTGACGAATGCTACCTGTTAGCAAGCTAATGCTAGTAGGCTATCTTTTTTAGCAAATTGTATAGGTGTACACCTTAGCAGCAAATATTTTGTTACTTGATGAATGCTACTTGTTAGCATGCTAACGCTAGTAGGATATCTTTTTTAGCAAATTTTATAGGTGTACACCTCAATGTCAAATATTTTGTTACTTGACGAATGCTACCTGTTAGCATGCTAACGCTAGTAGGCTATCTTTAGTCCCAAATTATTTAGGTATACACCTCAGTGTCACATATTTTAACACTCAATAAATGCTACCTGTTAGCATGCTAACCCTAGTAGGCTATCTTTTTTTAGCAAATTTTATTGGTATACACCTCAGCGTCAAATATTTTGTTACTTGACGAATGCTACCTGTTAGCAATTTAATGCTAGTAGGCTATCTTTTTTAGCAAATTTTATAGGTGTACACCTTAGCAGCAAATATTTTGTTACTTGACGAATGCTACCTGTTAGCAAGCTAATGCTAGTAGGCTATCTTTTTTAGCAAATTTTATAGGTGTACACCTTAGCGTCAAATATTTTGTTACTTGATGAATGCTACCTGTTAGCAGGCTAATGCTAGTAGGCTATCTTTTTTTAGCAAATTTTATTGGTATACACCTCAGCGTCAAATATTTTGTTACTTGACTAATGCTACCTGTTAGCAATTTAATGCTAGTAGGCTATCTTTTTTTATCAAATTTTATAGGTATACACCTTAGCAGCAAATATTTTGTTACTTGATGAATGCTACCTGTTAGCAGGCTAATGCTAGTAGGCTATCTTTTTTAGCAAATTTTATAGGTGTACACCTTAGCGTCAAATATTTTGTTACTTGACGAATGCTGCCTGTTAGCATGCTAATGCTAGTAGGCTATCTTTTGTCCCAAATTTTATAGGTGTACACCTCAGCGTCAAATATTTTGTTACTTGACGAATACTACTTAATAGTATGCTAAACCTGGCAGGCTATCTTTTTTTGCTAATTTTTTAGGTATACATCTCAGTGTCAAATATTTTAACACTCAATAAATGCTACCTGTTAGCATGCTAAACATAGTAGGCTATCTTTTTTTAGCAAATTTTATAGGTATACAACTCAGCGTCAAATATTTTGTTACTTGACGAATGCTACCTGTTAGCATGCTAACGCTAGTATACTAGCTTTTTAAGCAAATTTTATAGGTGTACACCTTAGCAGCAAATATTTTGTTACTTGACTAATGCTACCTACACCTTAGCGGCAAATATTGCTTGACGAATGCTACATGTTAGCATGCTGACGCTAGTAGGATATCTTTTTTAGCAAATTCTATAGGTGTACACCTCAATGTCAAATATTTTGTTACTTGACGAATGCTACCTGTTAGCATGCTAACGCTAGTAGCCTATCTTTAGTCCCAAATTATTTAGGTATACACCTCAGTGTCAAATATTTTAACACTCAATAAATGCTACCTGTTAGCATGCTAAACCTAATAGGCTATCTTTTTTTAGCAAATTGTATTGGTATACACCTCAGCGTCAAATATTTTGTTACTTGACGAATGCTACCTGTTAGCATGCTAATGCTAGTAGGCTATCTTTTGTCCCAAATTTTAGAGGTATACACCTCAGCGTCAAATATTTTGTTACTTGACGAATACTACTTAATAGTATGCTAAACCTAGTCGGCTATCTTTTTTTAGCAAATTTTATAGGTATGCAACTCAGCGTCAAATATTTTGTTACTTGATGAATGATACCTGGTAGCATGCTAACGCTAGTAGGCTAGTTTTTGTCGCAGATTTTAGATGTATACACCTGAGGGCCAAATATTTTGTTACTTGACGAATGCTACCTGTTAGCATGCTAACGCTAGTAGGCTATCTTCTTAACAAATTTTGTAGGTATACACCTCAGTGTCAAATATTTTGTTACTCGACGAATGCTACCTGTGTATATATGTATGTATATATGTGTATGTATATATGTATGTAATATGTGTGTGCACCCCCCGCAACCCCATAAGGGACAAGCGGTAGAAAATGGATGGATGGATATGTGTGTGCGTATATGTGTACTGAATGAATGTGTGTATATATGTTATGTATGTATGTATATATGTATACTGTACATATGTTTGGGTATACATACAGTATATAATTTCTTCATACAGTTAATAAAATTAATTACATTTAATATATATACACAGTATGTATGTATGTATGTATGTATATATATATATATATATATATATATATATATATATATATATAAAATTGTTTATTATATAGAAGTTTATTCAATTATATTTTGTATGACCCAATGTTAAAATGAAAATATTCACAAAATATATATCATTTATCTAAAAATATATATACATTTATTTGTCAGTTTGTTTGATTTGTATTTTATTACACATAAAGTTCAGCAACAGGTCAAACAATAAAATAAAAAATATTCACATTGATACTTCAAATATATGAATCTGGTTTATTGGAAAAATGTGTATATATTTAGTAATTAAAATAGAATATAATCTGATATGACGACACACTAAGTTCACCAGCAAGTTTACAGTCAAATAATATTCATAGAAATAGGCAGATATTTAAAAAATATATATTAAATAAATAATTTAATTGAAAATAAATGTATAAAATAACATTTTAGTAAAAAAAAAAATTTGACAGCTCATGATTAAACATTCCTCTGTTTATTGTGTGTGTGTGTGTTGTATTTCTAGCCTTCTTGAGACATGAAGAAGGAAAAGTATCTTCCATACGAGGAGGTGTGAACAAGTGATGACATCAATCAATAACATTGCATCTAATAGACAATGTCTCATTTGTGGTGACATCTATCAAAATGAGGGATTTTTCACATTGACTGTGTGTCGCTTTTAAAAGTGCTCCCCCTCTGGTCAACATATGAAATAACAAGTGTGTGTGTAAGACATTGAAATGCGCTCCCTTTGGCCAAAATTAATAGAAAAAAATAAATAAAGACATACTGTAATAACTTGAAGTAAATAATGAAGATTAAAAGCCATTTATAAACAAAAAAATTCAACAACAACAAAAATTACTAAAAGCTTACCTTTTTTATATGTGCATATATTATTAATGTTGTAAATATACATCTTTATATATCTAGAAAGGCTGGTCCTAAAGAGGTAGACATTTTTCTCAGGTCTCAAGAACATGAGAAATACAAGTGTGTGTGTGTGTGTGTGTGTGTGTGTGTGTGTGTGTGTGTGTGTGTGTGTGTGTGTGTGTGTGTGTGTGTGTGTGTGTGCGTGTGTGTGTGTGTGTGTGCGTGTGTGTACTTGTCTCAACATCCTTGTGTGGACATACACTTGACAAACCACCCTTTCTGTGAGGACCTTTTGACTTGTGAGGACATTTGCCTGGTCCTCACAACTACAGAAGTAAACTATTTGTTTTACTTTGTGTGTTTTTGCATTCTGAAGTGAGGTTGCAACTCTCTACTCCCATCTAGTGCTAGATATTTTTTTTTTTCATCATTCTAGCTATAGTGGAAAGGGGGGTCCTCACAACCTACTAACCCAGGGGTTCGGCAACCCGCGGCTCCATGCGGCTCTTTAGCGCCGCCCTAGTGGCTCTCTGGCGCTTTTTCAAAAATGTATGGAAAAATGGAAAAAGATGAGGGGAAAACATTTTTTTTGTTTGTTTTAATATGGTTTCTGTAGGAGGACAAACATGACACAAACCTCCCTAATTGTTATAAAGCACACTGTTTATATTAAACATGCTTCACTGATTCGAGTATTTGGCGAGTGCCGTTTTGTCCTACTAATTTTGGCGGTCCTTGAACTCACCTTAGTTTGTTTACATGTATAACTTTCTCCGACGTTCTAGGACGTGTTTTATGCCACTTCTTTTTCTGTCTCGTTTTGTCTACCAAACTTAACGTTGTGCATGAACCCACAAAGGTGAGTTTTGTTGATGTTATTGACTTGTGTGGAGTGCTAATCAGACATATTTGGTCAGTGCATGACTGCGAGCTAATCGATGCTAACATGCTATTTAGGCTAGCTATATGTACATATTGCATCATTATGCCTCAATTGTAGCTATATTTGAGGTCATTTAGTTTCCTTTAAGTCATATTAATTCAATTTATTTCTCATGACACACTATCTGTATGTAATATGGCTTTTAATTTGTTGCGGCTCCAGACAGATTTGTTTTTGTATTTTTGGTCCAATATGGCTCTTTCAACATTTTGGGTTGCCGACCCCTGGCCCTGCGATGAGTTGGCGACTTGTCCAGGGTGTACCCCGCCTTCCGCCCGATTGTAGCTGAGATAGGCTCCAGCGCCCCCCGCGACCCCAAAGGGAATAAGCGGTAGAAAATGGATGGGATGGATGGGTTGCCGACCCCTGTACTAACCAAACGTGGGTCCACACAAAGTAGGCAAGACATGTGTGTGTGTGCGTGTGTGTGTGTGTGTGTGTGTGTGTGTGTGTGTGTGTGTGTGTGTGTGTGTGTGTGTGTGTGTCAGCTGATTATACATCATGTTGCATGAAGTGAGCTGTGCAGGCTGAGATTGAGAACTAAATCACAGAACAAGATGGTACACAGGGGGGGGGGGTACACACACACACACACACACACACACACACACACACACACACACACACACACACACGCACACAAGCCAATCCTATCTCCTCGTGGAATTCCCCCTAATCTTCTCTTCTCTTGTGCACAGATTAGAACGTAGCGGTCGTCATTCTGTTACGTGCATATTTAATCTGAAGCTATTTCCACGTGTGTGCTCCATCATGTTTGATTGATTGATTGGAACTTTTATTAATAGATTGCACAGTACAGTCAGGCCCGGCCCTAACCAATCTGGCGCCCTAGGCAAGGTTTTAGGTGGCACCCCCCCCCCCCCTTTTTTTTTTTTTTTTTACTTACAACTATACCGAATATATAAAGGGGTGGAAAAGTGACTATTACCTGCAGGGCAAACATTAGCTAACCAGAAGGCAATAACAATGGAAACAAAAAACACCTGCTTAAAAGATCTAATACAAATGTCCCTGAGGAATGGAAGGTGGGAGTACTGGAATGACCTAACGTTACATTATTATTTTCCATAACAATTTAGCCCCCTCCACAATATTAACCCGACGTTAAAACAGAACTAGCTATTTATTGATTAGCAATTGCCGAATCATGTAACATTAGCTTAATGCTAAAAAGCCAGGTTACTATCACATTCTGTAACAGACAAATAATTTCATGTAGGCTAACGTTACCTACCTGCTACCTCTGTCTTTTCTCGTTTCTCCTCCTCTTCTTTTCTCTTTTTTCTTCCCTGGGCACCTGACAGTTTTGGCCGTTTTGACATCTTGTGTTGATTTTTTTGATGTGGTGACGTCCAAAAAGAGTCATGATACGGGAAGGGAGGGGGCGTAATGTTGTAACAAATAATATTTCTATTAAATAGGCTTTACTTTGCATTTTAATTAACGTGGGATTATTTTTTGTATTTAGAAATAATAGTACCAACTTTTTTTTTTTTTTTTTTTTTTTTTTCCCCTCCAACATTTGTGGCACTGGCGTGGCGCCCCCTGATGGACGGCACCCTTAGCATTTGCCTATACGGCCTATGCCACGGGCCGGCCCTGAGTACAGTACATATTCTGTACAATTGACCACTAAATGGAAACACCCCAATACGTTTTTCCACTTGTTTAAGTCGAAGTCCACGTACATCAATTCATGTCTTGATGCTCTGACGCCACAAGTTATCCTTTCCACAAATAAAGCGTGTATACTCGTGAGGAATGACGGTCGGGGTTCAAATTCAGCTTGCAATCTAAACTTTATGACATCATGAATATACAAAATCCAAAAGCGGTGAAGTTGTCACGTTGTGTAAATGGTAAATAAAAGGAGAATACAACAAATCCTTTTCAACTTATATTCAATTGAATAGACTGCAAAGACAAGATATTTCATGTTCACACTGAGAAACTTTGTTATTTTGCAAATAATCATTAACTTAGAATTTAATAGCAGCAACACATTGCAAAAAAAGGCATTTTTACCAGTGTGTTTCATGGCCTTTCCTTTTAATAACACTCAGTAAACATTTGGGAACTGAGGAGACACATTTTTGAAGTTTCCCATTCTTGCTTGCGTTTTGGTATTTTAGGCTTCATAATACGCCACACACTTTTAATCGGGAGACAGGTCTGGACTACAGGCAGGCCAGTCTAGTACCCGCACTTTTTTACTATGAAGCCACACTGTTGTAACACGTGGCTTGTGTCGGAGGAAGATATTTACATCCATCCATCTTCTTCCGCTTATCCGAGGTCGGGTCGCGGGGGGCAGCAGCCTAAGCAGGGAAGCCCAGACTTCCCTCTCCCCAGCCACTTCGTCCAGCTCTTCCTGTGGGACCCCGAGGCGTTCCCAGGCCAGCCGGGAGACATAGTCTTCCCAACGTGTCCTGGGTCTTCCCCGCGGCCTCCTACCGGTCGGACGTGCCCTAAACACCTCCCTAGGGAGGCGTTTGGGTGGCATCCTGACCAGATGCCCGAACCACCTCATCTGGCTCCTCTCCATGTGGAGGAGCAGCGGCTTTACTTTGAGCTCCCCCCGGATGACAGAGCTTCTCACCCTATCTCTAAGGGAGAGCCCCGCCACCCGGCGGAGGAAACTCATTTGGGCCGCTTGTACCCGTGATCTTGTCCTTTCGGTCATAACCCAAAGCTCATGACCATAGGTGAGGATGGGAACGTAGATCGACCGGTAAATTGAGAGCTTTGCCTTCCGGCTCAGCTCCTTCTTCACCACAACGGATCGATACAGCGTCCGCATTACTGAAGACGCCGCCTGTCGATCTCACCATCCACTCTTCCCCCACTCGTGAACAAGACTCCGAGGTACTTGAACTCCTCCACTTGGGGCAAGATCTCCTCCCCAACCCGGAGATGGCACTCCACCCTTTTCCGGGCGAGAACCATGGACTCGGACTTGGAGGTGCTGATTCCTATCCCAGTCGCTTCACACTCGGCTGCGAACCGATCCAGTGAGAGCTGAAGATCTTGGCCAGAGGAAGCCATCAGGACCACATCATCTGCAAAAAGCAGAGACCTAATCCTGCAGCCACCAAACCAGATCCCCTCAACGCCTTGACTGCGCCTAGAAATTCTGTCCATAAAAGTTCAGAACAGAATGGGTGACAAAGGGCAGCCTTGGCGGAGTCCAACCCTCACTGGAAACGTGTCCGACTTACTACCGGCAATGTGGACCAAGCTCTGACACTGATCATACAGGGAGCGGACTGCCACAATCAGACAGTCCGAAACCCCATACTCTCTGAGCACTCCCCACAGGACTTCCCGAGGGACACGGTCGAATGCCTTCTCCAAGTCCACAAAGCACATGTAGACTGGTTGGGCAAACTCCCATGCACCCTCAAGGACCCTGCCGAGAGTATAGAGCTGGTCCACAGTTCCACGACCAGGACGAAAACCACACTGTTCCTCATATATCCGAATTTAAGTTGTACTTCTTTTATTTCATAGTCATATTTGAAAACAGCTGGTGTTTTCCATTTCTTCTCTTGCTGCTTTGTCTGCAAGTAAACTGTGTGTGTTAACCTTGAGTTCTTTGGAATGTATTATGGCTAGGGAGGGGGAAGGAAAGAGGGGTTTTTGGCGTTGGGAAGACAGACCATTTTGGGCGGCGCAATAGAATGTTCTATGGTTGGGGCGGCATGGCGTAGTGGGTAGAGCAACTGCGCCAGAAACCTGAGGGTTGCAGGTTCGCTCCCTGCCTCTTACCATCCAAAAATCGCTGCCGTTGTGTCCTTGGGCGGGACACTTCACCCTTTGACCCCGGTGCCACTCACGCCGGTGAATTGAATGATGAATGATGGGTGGTGGTCGGAGGGGCCGTTGGCGCAAATTGCAGCCACGCTTCCGTCAGTCTACCCCAGGGCAGCTGTGGCTATGAAAGTAGCTTACCACCACCAGGTGTGAATGAATGATGGGTTCTACATGTAAAGTGACTTTGGGTACTTAGAAAAGCGCTATATAAATCCCAGGTATTATTATTATTATTATTATTATTATGGTTAGACTGGTCTCAAAAAGTATATTTGCAAAGCTTTGAAAATATACAACAAAATACCTATTCTGTCTCTGGTGGTTTTTCAACTCAGCTTTAAGAGCTTGGGAGCGAATTGTGACTTGAATTCCATGGGAGGAACAACTGGTCTAGAACGCAACACTTGGCATTGTCTTGCTGAAATAAGCAGGGGCGTCCATGGTAACGTTGCTTGGATGGCAACATATGTTGCTCCAAAACCTGTATGTACCTTTCAGCATTAATGGTGTCTTCACAGATGTGTAAGTTACCCATGTCTTGGCCACTAATACACCCCCATACCATCACACATGCTGCCTTTTACACTAAATGTGTGGTATCATCCAAAACTAATGTAAAGTATCAAAGAAGAGAAGAATAAGTGATTATTACATTTTAACAGAAGTGTAGATAGAACATGTTAAAACAGAAAATAAGCAGATATTAACAGTAAATGAAAAAGTGGATTAATAATCAATTGTTACAGTTTGTCCCTCATAATGTGTACAAAATAATAGGTGTATAAATGACACAATATGTTACTGCATAGACTAATTAGGAGTCTTTGTTTGTTTACTTACTACTAAAAGACAAGTTGTCTAGTATGTTCACTATTTTATTTAAGGACTAAATTACAATAATAAACATATGTTTCATGTACACTAAGACTTTTTTGTTCAAATAAAGCCAATATCTTTTTTAGCAAATTTTATAGGTGTACACCTTAGCGTCAAATATTTTGTTACTTGACGAATGCTACCTGTTAGCATGCTAATGCTAGTAGGCTATCTTTTGTCCCAAATTTTAGCGGTATACACCTCAGCGTCAAATATTTTGTTACTTGACGAATACTACTTAATAGTATGCTAAACCTAGCAGGCTATCTTTTTTTGCTAATTTTTTAGGTATACATCTCAGTGTCAAATATTTTAACACTCAATAAATGCTACCTGTTAGCATGCTAAACATAGTAGGCTATCTTTTTTTAGCAAATTTTATAGGTATGCAACTTAGCGTCAAATATTTTGTTACTTGATGAATGATACCGGGTAGCATGCTAACGCTAGTAGGCTAGTTTTTGTCGCAGATTTTAGAGGTATACACCTGAGGGCCAAATATTTTGTTACTTGAGGAATGCTACCTGTTAGCATGCTAATGCTAGTAGGCTATCTTTTTTAGCAAATTTTATAGGTGTACACCTTAGCAGCAAATATTTTGTTACTTGATGAATGCTACCTGTTAGCAGGCTAATGCTAATAGGCTATCTTTTTTAGCAAATTTTATAGGTGTACACCTTAGCGTCAAATATTTTGTTACTTGACGAATGCTACCTGTTAGCATGCTAATGCTAGTAGGCTATCTTTTTTAGCAAATTTTATAGGTGTACACCTTAGCGTCAAATATTTTGTTACTTGACGAATGCTACCTGTTAGCATGCTAATGCTAGTAGGCTATCTTTTGTCCCAAATTTTAGCGGTATACACCTCAGCGTCAAATATTTTGTTACTTGACGAATACTACTTAATAGTATGCTAAACCTAGCAGGCTATCTTTTTTTGCTAATTTTTTAGGTATACATCTCAGTGTCAAATATTTTAACACTCAATAAATGCTACCTGTTAGCATGCTAAACATAGTAGGCTATCTTTTTTTAGCAAATTTTATAGGTATGCAACTCAGCGTCAAATATTTTGTTACTTGATGAATGATACCGGGTAGCATGCTAACGCTAGTAGGCTAGGTTTTGTCGCAGATTTTAGAGGTATACACCTGAGGGCCAAATATTTTGTTACTTGAGAAATGCTACCTGTTAGCATGCTAACGCTAGTAGGCTATCTTTTTAACAAATTTTGTAGGTATACACCTCAGTGTCAAATATTTTGTTACTCGACGAATGCTACCTGTGTATATATGTATGTATATATGTGTATGTATATATGTATGTAATATGTGTGTGCACCCCCCGCAACCCCATAAGGGACAAGTGGTAGAAAATGGATGGATGGATGGATATGTGTGTGCGTATATGTGTACTGAATGTATGTGTGTATATATGTTATGTATGTATGTATATATGTATACTGTACATATGTTTGTGTATACATACAGTATATAATTTCTTCATACAGTTAATAACATTAATTACATTTAATATATATACACAGTATTTATATATATATATACATATATATATATATATATATATATATATATATATATATATATATATATATATATATATATATATATATATATATATATAAAAATAAAGTGTTTGTTATATAGAAGTTTATTCAATTGTATTTTGTATGACCCAATGTTAAAATGAAAATATTCACAAAATATATATAAAGCAATTTTTATTGACAGGACTATTAATTTTAATGAAGTTAGCTTACCATGTTTACAGTATGATAATTGTGATAGAAATGTGAATTTTAGGCACAGAATATTTTTTTACAATTGAACAAGGCAGTAGATTATACAAGCTTGGACAGAAAGTTAATTATGACACCAATTTTTTTTTTTTTTATGGAATTGTTTAGTACTGTTTTACCATTTGTTTACTGTAAAAAGTGTTTATACTTTCAATTAACAAATTGAAGTGTTATGAAAGGTTGACAGGATAACTGGCATTAACTGTCAAAATAATTTCAAACTATTTGTCATGTCTGTGTGATCAGGTTTTATTGTTGGACTTTTTGTGCACTTTTGTTTTGTTTTGTCACCATAGTTACCCATTAGTTTCACCTGTCATGTCACGCACCTGTTGTTAATCATGTCCATAAGTATTTAAGTTCATTCATTTTCTGTTGTTCGTCCTGACGACCTCACACCACATTTATGCTCTGTTCATTTTTTCACGTCCATGTTCACGCTGCTCCTTTTTTGTCCATGCCAAGTAAGTTTTCTTTATTCAAGCCATAGTTTGCAAGTTTTGTTTAATTGTTCATAGTTTATTCTCCGCCACTGTGCGCGCTTTTTGTTTGATCCTTTTTTTTTTTGTATTTATAGTCTTTAAATAAATCATGTACCTTCATTCCCGTCTCGCCCGTGCCAACTTTCCGTTGCATCCCGGAAAAGCACACACCCAGGACCAAGTCTTGACACTATTGAAGTTAGCTTACAGAATAAACATGTCAATCAACCCATATGATTTTTGCTGTCATATTTTTGTTTTGAAAAGTCACTGTGACTGATAGAAAAGTGATGGTTTTAGCAACATTTTAACCTGTCTGAATGCAATCAATCATTTTGCGTCGGCCCCTGGACCCTGGCTACTAGGTTTTT
Source organism: Nerophis lumbriciformis (assembly GCF_033978685.3). NCBI lineage: Eukaryota > Metazoa > Chordata > Actinopteri > Syngnathiformes > Syngnathidae > Nerophis > Nerophis lumbriciformis. The sequence continues at coordinate 427,737 of NC_084561.2, forward strand.
CTGATTTCAAAAGTTGGCAGGTATGTTTTGGTACCGGTACCAAGACAATCCTATTATATAAACCCCGGCCGAGTCATACCAAAGACTATAAAAATGGGAGCCATTACTTCCCTGCTTGGCACTCAGCATCAAGGCTTGGAATTGGGGGTTAAATCACCAAAAATGATTCCCGGGCGCGGCCACCGCTGATGCTCACTGCTCCCCCTCACCTCCCAGGGGGTGATCAAGGGTGATGGGTCAAATGCAGAGAATAATTTCTCCACACCTAGTGTGTGCGTTAGAGATGCGCGGTTTGCGGGCACAACCGCGGAGTCCGCGGATTATCCGCGGATCGGGCGGATGAAATTTAAAAAAATTAGATTTTATCCGCGGGTCGGGTCGGGTCGGGTCGGGTCGGGTCGGGCGATTGAAATTTAAAAAAATTAGATTTTAAATAGATTCAGGCGGGTGGCAGTTAAACCAATTGGGAAATATATATACATAGTTAAATGTTGTTACCCACATAGGAAAAACGAGCAGGCACCTGCAGCATATGCCACAACAGAAGAAAAAAAAAGAAAAGAGATGGACACTTTTACGGAGCGGAGAAGGGACGCCTCGCCGGGGTCCGGGACCGAGGCCCCTTCCCCCGAGAGGGCCCCACCGGGAGCCGTAGCTGAGGCGATCCGCGAGAAGGGCCCGACGCACGTCCAGGGTCACCACCGCGCCCACCGCACCGACACCCCGCCTCGTCCGCCTTCGCCGCGGCCGGCGTCACGCGCAGCAGGTAAGCAGCTTACCTGCCCGCCACCCCCGTGGCCGGGGGCTCGTAACAGGGGTCACTCCGCGCGCTCCGCCCGCGCAGCTTACCTGCCCGCCACCCCTGTTGCCGGGGGCGCGTAACAGGGGTCACTCCGCGCGCAGTGCGCTCACGAAAGGGGTGGGGCTCACCCTGGTTGATATAGACAGCAGGACGGTGGCCATGGAAGTCGGAACCCGCTAAGGAGTGTGTAACAACCCACCTGCCGAATCAACTAGCCCTGAAAATGGATGGCGCTGGAGCGTCGGGCCCATACCCGGCCGTCGCCGGCAGCGAGACGCGCTTGGAGGTGCGCTCAGCGCGGCTCCCATATGATTGCGCACTGGTGTGCGTCTGGGTCGTGACAGCGTGGCACGCGAAAGTCTGTGCTGCATTGGATCAGTCTCCTTTCTTTAACAGGCAAAAGCTTTATAACCTCACCATACCTGCCAACTTTTGAAATCAGAAAAACCTAGTAGCCAGGGTCCAAGGGCCGCAGGCCCCGGTAGGTCCAGGACAAAGTCCTGGTGGAGGGTTCAGGGCTTCGCCCCCCGACGCAAAATGATTATTAGCATTCAGACAGGTTAAAATGTTGCTAAAACCATCACTTTTCTATCAGTCACAGTGACTTTTCAAAACAAAAATATTACAGCAAAAATCATATGGGTTGATTGACATGTTTATTCTGTAAGCTAACTTCAATAGTTTGACATTATTTTGACAGTTAATGCCAGTTATCCTGTCAACCTTTCACAAGACTTCAATTTGTTAATTGAAAGTATAAACACTTTTTACAGTAAACAAATGGTAAAACAGTACTAAACAATTCCATTAAAAAAAAATTGGTGTCATTATTAACTTTCTGTCCAAGCTTGTATAATCTACTGCCTTGTTCAATTGTGCCTAAAATTCACATTTCTATCACAATTATCATACTGTAAACATGGTAAGCTAACTTCATTAAAATTAATAGTCCTGTCAATAGCATGGAATTACAATTCAAATGTCGTTTTTTTGTAAGCCTTTCAAAAGAATTCAAAATATGAAAAATGAATGAAAATTAATTTAAGCCATCAGACACTTGAAAAGTGGCACATCACATCTCTAATGTAATCATTTGAACTTTTCAACAGAAATAGCACTGCAAAAATATTAAGGACATACTTCTGTATTTTGGTAGTTATGCTGTCAACATTTAACAAGATTTCTTCAACTTGGACTTGAAAGCATAAATAGTATAAACACTTTTAACAGTATAACAGTACTAAACAATTCCAATAGATAACATTGGTGTCATTACCTTTTTGTGGCTAAAATCCAAATTTAGCAACGGCATTAGACTTGTGTTTTTTTGTCCCAACGTGGTCTTTTACATCGCTAATTCCTCCGTGTCCGATCGAAAAATCTTGTCTGCACAAGGTGCAATTCGCGTAGTTTTCGCCCTTTTTGGAACGGATAATTATTCCCGGATAGGCTTTTGAATATTCTATGAATATGTCGTGCTGTGAAATACAGCGGACAGGATTGCGCACCAAACACGAAGCAAGGCCAAAGTGCATGCATGGTGCAGGAGAACAAAGGACTTCTTTCATTTAAGGTTTGTGATAAACCATCAAACTCATTCGTTAAAAGGACTCTATAGTAATATAAAGCAAATTTTTCTGGACATTATCACGCAAGAAAAGTTTATTTTTGGGACCGCGATCACCGCGTAATGATTTTTAAAGGTTGCATTACATTATTAACTGTCCCATGTGATCAGCCAGTGCGATTGGAAATCCATGCTCAATTATTGCCTCCGTAAATAAAACTTCGGCATTCATCACATCCAAAGAATCTGTTTGGGCGACGAAAAACGTTGAAAGTTTTCCACTTGTATCGCTAGCAACGGCATTAGACTTGTGTTTTTTTGTCCCAACGTGGTCTTTTACATCGCTAATTCCTCCGTGTCCGATCGAAAAATCTTGTCTGCACAAGGTGCAATTCGCGTAGTTTTCACCCTTTTTTTTTTTTTTTAATTAATGAAAAACCGTATTTTTTATCACTGCAACCGTAACCCGGAATAGGTTGATGAAAACCGTACGAATTACGGGAAAACCTGGAGTAGTTGGCAGGTATGCCTCACTAATGCCTTGCATCGTCTATATTAGATATATAACAACGGGCGGGTGCGGGCGGATGGCGGGCGGGTGCAATTCTGATCAAACGTTACATCGGGTGGATGGCGGATGGTTGACGACTTTCTGACGCGGTTGCGGATGAAATAAATTGCCTATCCGCGCATCTCTAGTGTGCGTGACTATCATTGCTACTTTAACTTTACTATTTACATTCTTCAACTATGGTTGCTCCACCTGCTGGTTCCACTTATCCCTCATGCTAGCAGACCACACAAAAAAGACCAAAAAAAAAAAAGTTTTCCCTGTAGAAATAAATGTACGAAACACCTTTTTATGAAGTTTGGTGGGAATGGGAATGTAGATTTTGTACGAGCGAAAGAAGCTCTGACCTAAAAATGCACCTTCCAAAAAGCCAAAAGTAACAATACAAAAAAGCGGCGATGACATCACTTCTTTGTGTGTAACCGTCCCATGAAGTCCACTTCCCCTTCGATGAGCAACTTTTCTGAGTTGTCTGCCCCCCCCCTGGCCACCCTCCTCCCCCCCTGGCGTCAAACAGTTGAGCGCGGTGGCCGTGATGGGCTGACAGCACAAGAGCTGGTCACTGAACCACACCCGACCTCGGCCTTTTGTCCCAGACCGGCCTTTTGTCACGGACGCTTAATGAGACCGCGGCGAAGCAACCTCCGAGTCCCGCATTGTCGCCAGCTCGCCACTTGAAAGGGCGCCGCGACGCCGCCTTTATGCGCCATCGACGCGTCTCCTTGGCGGACGACGAGCTGGCCGCCACATGGCAAACAATGATGTCATACGTCAATTCAACAGTTTCAGATATCTCTCCAGGCGGGACCTGCAGTGACTGTCGGCGTCCTTCAGAGGGCGCTGTCTCGTCTTGTCAAGGTGAACTAAACCTTCTTACGCCCGCTTGCAGACTCAGCCCAACAACCGCTAGGTAAAAAAAAAAACGCTCCAACAAAAGTTAAGCAAGGCTCCACTTTTCTAAAAAAAAAAATGCGCTAGCTTGATGCTAATAAACATTGGCTTCGCTATTGACATGCTGCGCGTTAGCATGAGCGATTTTACATGGCGCTTTCAATACAGTGACGTGCGGTGAGGTTGATGGCTGGTGAGGCACTGACTTCATCACAGTCAGATTTACAAACATATGAACCCTAAAGAGTACCGTATTTTCCGCACCATAAGCCGCCCTGGGTTATAAGCCGCGCCTTCAATGAACGGCATATTTCAAAACTTTGTCCACCTATAAGCCGCCCCGTGTTGTAAGCCGCATCTAACTGCGCTAAAGGAATGTCAAAAAAACAGTCAGATAGGTCAGTCAAACTTTAATAATATATTAAAAACCAGCGTGATGTGGGCGCGCATGGAGTCGTATATCAACATGGACGGAGCTGCGTGAAAAAAGCCACCCGGCCTCTTCGCGTAAACTTACCTTAACCACTCGCTCATCTTTTCTTCATCCATCCATCCCTTCGAGTTAGCTTTTATGATGACGCCGGCTGGAAAGGTCTCTTTTGGCAAGGTCTTCCTTTTGAATATCACCATGGGTGGAAGTTTCTGGCCATTAGCATGGCAAGCTAGAACCACAGTGAAGGATGACTTCTCATTCCCTGTGGTGCGAATATTCACCGTACGTGCTCCCGTTGTATCCACAGTGCGGTTCACAGGAATATCAAAAGTCAGTGGAACCTCGTCCATGTTGATAATGTTCTCTGGCCGGATCTTTTTTTCAGCTATCTTGTTTTTACAATATGCACGGAAAGTAGCCAGCTTTTCTTGAAAGTCTTTAGGCAGTTGCTGTGAAATAGTAGTCCGTGTGCGGATGGAGAGATTGCGTCTTTTCATGAACCGGAAACCTGTCGCTTAGTAGGAGCCATTTTGTGGTCTTTACAGATGTAAACACACAAAGGAAATGAAACGTAATATCCGCGCGCTTCTTCTTCTTCTACGGGGGCGGGTGGTTGCTTACAGTAGAAGAAGAAGCGCTTCCTGTTCTATGGGGGCGGGTGCTTACCTTGGCGGTTGCTTGCGTAGAAGAAGAAGCACTTCCTCTTCTACGGGGAAAAAAGATGGCGGCTGTTTACCGTAGTTGCGAGACCGAAACTTTATGAAAATGAATCTTAATATTAATCCATATATAAAGCGCACTGGGTTATAAGCCGCACTGTCAGCTTTTGAGTAAATTTGTGGTTTTTAGGTGCGGCTAATAGTGCGGAAAATACGGTATCTTATTCACCATTTGATTGGCAGCAGTTAACGGGTTATGTTTAAAAGCTCATACCAGCATTCTTCCCTGCTTGGCACTCAGCATCAAGGCTTGGAATTGGGGGTTAAATCACCAAAAATTATTCCCGGGCGCGGCGCCGCTGCTGCCCACTGCTCCCCTCACCTCCCAGGGGGTGAAGAAGAGGATGGGTCAAATGCAGAGGACAAATTTCATTACAGCTAGTGTGTGTGTGACAATCATTGCTACTTTAACTTAACTTTAACTTTACACATACAAACTGTAGCACACAAAAAAAGCACATTTAATTAAAAAAAAATTATTATGGTCTTACCTTTACTTATAAGTGCGGGAACAGTGGTGTTCGAGTTGGAGGAGTTGTGAATGAATGAAATATGAAATCTGTGCTGCAGTCTGCAGGTGTACCTAATGTTGTGTCCCCAATCTGGTAAAGAGAACTTTTAGTGCACCCAACTTTTTTGGGGGGTGGATTCGGTCTTGCACGTGGAGGGTTTGGGTGTGGGCTTTGGTTGGTGTGGCGCTTCCGTCGGGGGGGTGCACTCTGCGCGGGGGTGCATTAACCGGCACCAGGAGGCGGGATTACTGCGAGCCTCACACAGTGCGTCTTCGCGGCAGTTTTATGATCGCTCAGCACAAGAAATACGTTACTCAAATACAGTTGTTGACAAAATACACTGTACATTATATACCTCAGCTAACTAAACTATGGAAATGTATAATATAATTCATATAGCAATACGGTCTCACTGCACAGCAGGCCAGCAGTTAGCCGAGTCCGGAATCCATGTTGAGGCACTGAGTGACGTGCCTCAACTGGCTGCTGTTCACCGCACCGTCTCTTCTCAGTATTTGAACGGCAAATGTGAAAATTCAGCGATTTTGAATAAAAAATAATCTAAAACTGGTGAAGTTAAATGGAAAATAACTTTATAGTATAATCACTGGAAACATATAACAATTTAATTCATTTTTTTTCTTTTTACATTTTTTTTCTTTCCTGCACGTCACTGTTTCAATACCTCCCAATTTGACAACGGAAACGACAACTAAGATGCACGTTAACAATCAAACAGCCGGCGCGCAATAAGTACAATACTTACAGTATCAACACTTTTTAGGGCACAACAAAACCAAGCCAACACACCATAAGCTACACACTACTGCCTTCTAGTGTCTTGGACTTGCAACTTAATGTCATACTTGCAAATGAGACTCAGAAATGTGATAATAAAATAAAACGTATCATCAATAACAATTAACATTTAATAACACACACAAAAGCATCAAGAATTATTACTGTATCGGTTCAAATGTGAATGGTAGCCATCCCTATTTGGTCTTGCTAGCTCTTTGTCAGTGTAAAACATGTTTAGTGTTGTCCTCCAGTGATAATACTATAAATGTAGCTTATTTGCTGCATTGGAGCTGCTGATTATTAACATAGAAGAGCGGCTCCACACTGTGTACGGACACACACCGTCAGCTGGTGGACCCAGAATACACTTGCACGTTACAATCAAACAGTTGGCGTGTAATAAGTACAGTACTGGCAGTATTGACACTTCTTAGGGCGCAACAAAGCCCGTCAACTGCCATCGAGTGCCTTGAACTTGTGACTGTGACTGAGACTCAGAAATGTTATAATAAAACAATCATCAGGAGATTTCCTGATGATTGAGGGAACCCCTCATGAAACAGGCCTGTAGAGATGAAGTAGTCTTGTGATTTTTTTCCCCACACATACATATATATATATATATATATATATATATATATATATATATATATATATAAATATGCACACATAGACATTTGTATATATATACAATATTTATATACGTATATATATATATATATGTATATATATATATATATATGTATGTATATATATATATATATACACATATATATTTGTATATGTATGTGTATATGTATATATATGTGTATATGTATATATATATATATATATATATATATATATATATATATACGTATATATGTATATGTATATATATATATATATATATATACATATATATGTATATATATATACATATACAGTATATATGTATACATCCATCCATCAGGAGATTTCCTGATGAT
>NC_084561.2:785000-790000 GCF_033978685.3 Nerophis lumbriciformis
AACAAGGGACTCCTCCCAGTAGCTCCACCCACTCGGCAGATGATTTTATGAATTTCTTTAATAAGAAAATTGAACTCATTAGAAAGGAGATTAAAGACAATGCATCGCAGCTACAACTGGGTTCTATTAACACAGATACGACTGTATCTACGACGGATACTGCAATACAAAATAGTTTCTCTCTCTTTGATGAAATAACATTAGAGGAATTGTTACGATGTGTTAATGGGACAAAACAAACAACATGTTTACTTGACCCATTTCCTGGGAAACTTATCAAGGAGCTTTTTGTATTATTAGGTCCATCAGTGCTAAATATTATAAACTTATCACTTTCCTCTGGCACTGTTCCACTAGCATTCAAAAAAGCGGTTATTCATCCTCTGCTCAAAAGACCTAACCTTGATCCTGACCTCATGGTTAGACCCACTCGACATCCATTGCATTCGGCCCCCCTAGAGGGGAGGGGGGGGGGATTACCCACATATGCGGTCCTCTCCAAGGTTTCTCATAGTCATTCACATCGACGTCCCACTGGGGTGAGTTTTTCCTTGCCCTTGTGTGGGCTTTGTGCCGAGGATGTCGTTGTGGCTTGTGCAGCCCTTTGAGACACTTGTGATTTAGGGCTATATAAATAAACATTGATTGATTGATTGATTGATTGTGCCGCAATTAAATCTCTTAAAAAGACTCGGTGGACATATCATTAGGTACACCTACACAGCACGGCATTGACGGAATTACAAACTAGTAAAGAGAAAAAATATATATTACAATTGAAATTGCATTGGCATTAACATTTGTGGCTGTAGGAAACCTCCTGATAGGGTCGCGCAATGTATACCACGTCAAAGAAACACGTTTGGTTGACGGGGGAGATTTTAGTGCCCTCGTTATATTGTGATGATCCACGTTGATAACGTATCCTAGCCGCGAATGTGGCGTTCTTGCCAGCGGCTAACGTCCTTCCACAATGCAAGTCCAATTCTAAGTCAATAGTCGGTGGAAAATAAGGTAGATGTCCTACAAGTTTGAATAATAATAGATTTTATTTGTAAAAAGCACTTTTTCATTGAGCAAACAACCTCAAAGTGCTACAGCGTATTAAAACAAAAATTAAAAGATAATAAAAATAAAAAAAAATAAAAACTAGAACAGCCTAATAGCTAGAACTAGTATGCATATATCTAAAAAAAAGAAGCCTTTTTTTTTTTTTTTTAAAGAAGGGTTTTTAAGCCTTTTTTAAAAGCATCCACAGTCTGTGGTGCCCTCAGGTGGTCAGGGAGAGCGTTCCACAGACTGGGAGCGGCGGAGCAGAAAGCCCGGTCTCCCATTGTTCGTAGCTTTGTCCTCGGATGTTGGAGGAGGTTATACTGTAGCAACTCCCAGCACCTGGGAATTGGTACCAATACTTAACGGGACCAATTTTCTATACTTATTTTGTGTGTTAATAAATATAATTTTTTTAAATTACAAAATCAAATTTTTTTTTTATTGCAACATTTAAACATGACCTGTTTATGATAACTGCTGTCCATTTGTTTCATTTTGTTTTATTGTAATCAATAATCATATTATTAAGTTGCAAGTCCAAGACGTGTGTAGTTTATGGTGTGATTTTTGTTGCGCCCTAAAAAGTGTTAATACTCTAAGCATTGTACTTATTAAGCAGAAGCTGTTTGATTGTAACGTGCATCTTAGTTGTAGTTTTCGTTTGGATTTGGATGTGTTGAAATTGCTTATGCTAATCAGTAGCATGTCAATAGCTGTACTAATGTATGTTAGCATCAAGCTAACGCATTTTTTTTTTTTTAAAGCGGAGCCTTACTTTACTGACGCTGGAGCGTTTTTTTCGAGTCAATTTCTTTGTTAACTTTGAACATTGCAACATTACCTAGAGGTAGTAGGGCTGCTCTCAGTGCTGCTGGAGTGATCGCCAAGTGTGGAAGTGCGGGCGTGACGTCACACACGATCCGGAAACCGTAACATTGCACCGTTGAAATGTACATGAATCGTACCGGATTTGGTCACTAATCCGCACATCCACGGCAGCAAATAATCTTACAAGTAGCATTATCACTGGAGGACCAGTACTAGCTAAACATGCTACACTACACACCGTAGGAGGATGCAAGAAGCAATGCTAACCACTCCTGAATGTCAACAGGGGTGGGCAGACCGTAGCGATAGTATCAGTATTAGGTCGATACTACAGTGATTAATTGATATTTTCTATTATCACAAAAAAATTAATATTTTTTGTTATTGTTTACAAACTAAATAAGTTCATAAGGGTAAAAAACAAATGATTCAAATCAGTCAATAATAGTTTTTATTTTTCACAATTGACTTTATTTTGCTCAAAATATTGTATCTCATAAAAGTAAATAATAATTAAATAATTTGCATATATAATCGATATTGTTATAGCGCCATCCTGTGTTTGGATATTAACAGTAAATTCATTAATTTAATATTTTTGAGGAAATAATGCAACAGGAAATGATGTAATATGTTATTGCGTACGCCAGCAGCCAAATTAAAAGCCTTTGTAACCTGTTTGGAAATACTTTTATCATTTATATGCCAAATAAAATATTGAAATGTATTATTTCAAGAGGCTGTAATATAGCATATTTTCCGGACTATAAAAAAATGAATATATTTCCACATATTAGCCACACAAGCCGCAGATATATACGTTAAATTAATTTATTTACATACCTTATTTGTTTCCAAACAGTGTCTGTTACAAGGCAGTAAAACGGCTGCTCAAACAAAACAGAAGTCATGGTCATGGACCCACTAGCTGCGCAAGCGAGCTCTCCAATCAGATAAACAGACTCGATAACTCCGCGCTGACGTTTCGGTGAATTTACGAAACTGAAACGAGACAGACAGAATGTAATTGTAGTATGTTGGGCTAATGCTAACGATGCTAGCTTGATTACATTACGATAGCACGTGCAAATATGCATGAAAACACTCCTACGGATGTCACACATGGGACGCTTTAGTAAGTAAGAATAGGTTTAGTTATATTGTAAAACTTACAAACCTTGTGTGGCCTGCAAAACCCTGGAAATAATGGGTTTCAATAAAATAAAACAATTTTTTCTTTTTTTTTCTTTCAATTTTGACAGAAAAAAAAATGAATATTTTAAACTTCAATATTATCTGATCACGCCAATTATATTATTTTATACTGTATTGCAAAACTATTTTTGTGAGATAAAAACAAACAGATATCTGCTTGTCACCTTTTATTTACGATTTTAAAGCAAGTTATACATTAAAAAAATAAATAAAATCTAATAATCAAATGCATATGCATTTGGATTAATCATGATTAATCACAGGTTATTACCCGCATGCATAATGTCAATTAATTTAAAAAAAGCGGCCCTCTGAAAGCAGCCATTAGTGCGATGTGGCCCTCAATGCTTTGGAGCAGTGGCCCCCAACCTTTTTATAGCTGCGGACCGGTCAACACTTGAAAATTTGTCCCACGGACCGGGAGGGGGGGAGGGTTTATTTATTTATTTATTTTTTTTTCATAAAGAAATACAATCATGTGTGCTTACGGACTGTATCCCTGCAAACTGTATTGATATATATTGATATATAATGTATATGTTGTGTTTTTTATGTTGATGTAATAAAAAAAAATAAAAATAAAAATATTATATATACATATATATATATATATATATATTTTTTTTTTTTTTTGTGTTGCCCGGTACCAATCGGTGTTGATTTAATAAAAAAAAAAAAAATAAAAATAAAAAAAAAAAATATATATATATATATATATATATATATATATATATATTTTTTTTTTTTTAATATATATATATATATATTTTTTTATTTTTTTAAATATTTTTATTTTTTTTATTTTTTTATCAACACCGATTGGTACCGGGCAGCACAAGAAAAAAAATAAATAAATAAATATATATATATATATATATATATATTTTTTTTTTATTTTTTTTATTTTTTTATTAAATCAACATAAAAAACACAACATATACATTATATATCAATATATATCAATACAGTTTGCAGGGATACAGTCCGTAAGCACACATGATTGTATTTCTTTATGAAGTGTTTTCAAGTGTTGTCCGCAGACCGATTGGTACCGGGCAGCACAAGTAAAAAAAAAAAAAAAAAAAAAAAAAAAAATATATATATATATATATATATATATATATATTTTTTTTTTTTTTTTCTTTTTTTTTTCTTGTGCTGCCCTGTACCAATTGGTGTTGATTTAATAAAAAAAAAAAAAAAAAAAAAAAAAAAAATATATATATATATATATATATATATATATATATATATATATATATATATATATATTTTTTTTTTTTTCATAAAAAAAATAAAAAAAAATATATATATATATATACATTATATATATATATATATATATATATATATATATATATATATATATATATATATATATATATTTTTTTTTTTTTATTTTTTTTAATTTTTTTAAATTTTTTATTAAATCAACACCGATTGGTACCGGGCAGCACAAGAAAAAAAAAATAAATAAAATAAAAAAATAAATAAATATATATATATATATATATATATATATATATATATATATTTATTTTTTTCTTTTTCTTGTGCTGCCCGGTACCAATCGGTGTTGATTTAATAAAAAAATAAAAAATAAAATATATATATATATATATATATATATATATATATATATATATATATATATATGTATATATATATATATTTATTTATTTTTTTATGAAAAAAAAAAAAAAAAAAAAAAAAAAAAAATATATATATATATATTTATTTTTTATTTTTTATTTTTATTTTTATTTTTTATTTTTTAATTAAATCAACACCGATTGATTTTTTTTTTTTTTTTTCTTGTGCTGCCCGGTACCAATCGGCCCGGTGGTTGGGGGACCACCGCTTTAGAGTGATGAACGAAGAATCCATAAGAGTAGAAACGCTAT
>NC_084561.2:795000-807500 GCF_033978685.3 Nerophis lumbriciformis
TTTATAAACTGATATTTGGGATAGGTTGATTGGCAACAGTAAATGGTCCCTGGTGTGTGAATGTGAGTGTGAATGTTGTCTGTCTAGCTGTGTTGGCCCTGTGATGAGGTGGCGACTTGTCCAGGGTGTACACCGCCTTCCGCCTGATTGTAGCTGAGATAGGCTCCAGCGCCCCCTCGAAGGGAATAAGCGGTAGAAAATGGATGGATGGATGGATGATATTTTTACACTGAATTTTTATAAACTGATATTTTTACACTGAATTTTTCTAAATTGAATTTTTCTAAACTGATTTTTTTTACACTGAATTTTTATAAACTGAATTTTTATAAACTGAATTTTTTTTACACGGAATTTTTATAAAGGGATTTTTTTTACAATGAAATTTTTATTAACTGATTTTTTTTACACTGAATTTTTATTAACTGTTTTTTTTTACACTGAATTTTTATAAACTGAATTTTTATAAACTGAATTTTTTTACACAGAATTTTTATAAAGGGATTTTTTTACAATGAAATTTTTATTAACTGATTTTTTTACACTGAATTTTTATTAACTGTTTTTTTTTTTACACTGAATTTTTATAAACTGAATTTTTATAAACTGAATTTTTTTACACAGAATTTTTATAAAGTGATTTTTTTACAATGAAATTTTTATTAACTGTTTTTTTTTACACTGAATTTTTATAAACTGAATTTTTATAAACTGAATTTTTTTACACTGAATTTTTCTAAAGGGATTTTTTTTACAATGAAATTTTTATTAACTGATTTTTTTACACTGAATTTTTATTAACTGTTTTTTTTTACACTGAATTTTTATAAACTGAATTTTTTTACACGGAATTTTTATAAAGGGATTTTTTTACAATGACATTTTTATTAACTGATTTTTTTTACACTGAATTTTTATTAACTGTTTTTTTTTACACTGAATTTTTATAAACTGAAATTTTTTACACGGAATTTTTATAAAGGGATTTTTTTACAATTAAATTTTTATTAACTGATTTTTTTTACACTGAATTTTTATTAACTGTTTTTTTTTTACACTGAATTTTTATAAACTGAATTTTTTTACACAGAATTTTTATAAAGGGATTTTTTTACAATGAAATTTTTATTAACTGATTTTTTTTACACTGAATTTTTATTAACTGTTTTTTTTTACACTGAATTTTTATAAACTGAATTTTTATAAACTGAAATTTTTTACACGGAATTTTTATAAAGGGATTTTTTTTACAATGAAATTTTTATTAACTGATTTTTTTACACTGAATTTTTATTAACTGTTTTTTTTTTACACTGAATTTTTATAAACTGAATTTTTTTACACGGAATTTTTATAAAGGGATTTTTTTACAATGAAATTTTTATTAACTGATTTTTTTACACTGAATTTTTATTAACTGTTTTTCTTTACACTGAATTTTTATAAACTGACATTTTTTACACTGACATTTTATACATTTTATTTTCCAACAAAATCGTCAGCATAATTGGATGTAAAAAAAAAAATTCAAACGCAAACAAAATTCAGTCAAATAAAAAAAGCCACTAGTTAACCTCCATCATTTCTCAACTTCATTCCTTTTGCTGTGAATTGACCTCTGACCTTTCTCTGACCAAGGGAGGCCATTAACAGACTGTGCGACGCGGTGCCCGGCGGAAAAGGCGCCTGGAGAAAAAAGGTCGGTCGTCAACCTTTCTTCCTAATGTTAAGCTTTTTATATATACGTATATATATATATATTTATTTTTTTATTTTATTTTATTTTTTTATTCAACAACTACAAATCCCAACTGTTATCCTCCAGGCCGTGAACAAAGCTCTTCAGTCCATCATGGGGAAGAGCAACCTGCGCTTCGCCGGCATGAGCATCGCGGTCAATATTTCCATCGACGGGCTGGGCCTGCTCATTCCAACCACCCGACAGGTACGTGTCATCCTCACCGTGGCCTCCATTGGCCAGATGTTGTGAATATAATCCTCCTCTAATCAATTAATCATGCACTGTAAAAGGATACAGGCAGGAGGACCTGATAGATAGGTCGCTGCTTGTTGCTAGGCAGATTTCATAGGGCACAATTAGGACTGCCCCACAGCAAAGCGATCCCATTAATTAAAAAAAAACAAAAAAAACAAAAAACACGAGGAATGAATTGTGAGATATTTAAGTTTGCTCATGCGCAATTATTTAGCTAATTAACCAATGTATAATAGAGGTGAAGGAAACAGTGACATCTAGTGGGGCTTTGCAGCCACTGCAACACAGAATGACCACTGTGCTGTCCAGTTGTTGTATCTTCTCTTCTTACACTTCTGAGTCTCATTTTCTGTGTTGCCCTAGTCTTTGCCATTATGTTGAATGTTTGTTGCGTCCTACCAAGTGTTTATACTGTAACCGAGCGTTCTGGGTTCGCATATTCCATGTACTGATACAATATAATAATAAAATAATAAATGGGAGTCATGAGAGCAGGTCCGGTCTCCACCACTTCTTTAATGTCATCTCCACACTTATAGACCTCTTACGTCACAGCCCTACGGCAACTCTGGAGGGATAAAACTCCTTCTCCTTACCTAACACTCCGGTAACTTGGGACACCCTGAACTGTTTGTTACAATACTGTAAGTATTGCACTCATTCACACAAATTGTCTCATTTGCCCTTCCAAGACATGAGATGGCAGTACTTTACAGGCTAACTCGGATATCTTGTCTCACTAGGAAGTAGCTGAATGGGTTATGTTGCGCCCTACCAAGTGTTTATCCTGTAAGTAGTGTACTTATTCCAAATATTTTGAGTCTCATTTGCAGTGCAGTTGCACTTCCACGACTATCTATGGTACGTTGTCTAACTAGGAAGTAGCTTTATCCATGAAGCTGAATGGGTTATGTTGTGCCCCTACAAAGTGTTAATACTGTAAGTATTGTGCGTATTACACACAATTTGAGTCTCATTTGTACTTCCAAGACATTGGATGGCAGTACTGTCAGGTTCAAACACGCTCTGCCAAAAGCGTGTTATTTTGGACCCTCCCCGACCACCTGGCCACCCCGCTGTTTCCAAAGGACAAAGGTCGCAAAAAAAGTTCACAGAAAAGGTCAGTTCAAAAAGAGTTCCATAAAATAGTTCAAAAAGAGTTCGTAAAATAGTTCAAAAAGAGTTCGTCTGGAAATTGGGCAGATCCTGTCATCTCTCCGCTTCATACTTGCCAACCCTCCCGGATTTTCCGGGAGACTCCCGAAATTCTGCGCCTCTCCCGAAAACCTCCCGGGACAAATTTTCTCCCGAAAATCTCCCGAAATTCAGGCGGAGCTGGAGGCCACGCCCCCTCCAGCTCCATGCGGACATGAGTGACGTGTTGACAGCCTGTTCAAACGTCCGCTTTCCCACAATATAAACAGCTAATGATGGAGGGTGAGTTCTTGGTTTCTTATGTGGGTTTATTGTTAGGCAGTTTCATTAACGTCCTCCCAGCGCGGCAACAACACACAACAACCGCATTTCGTCTACGTAAAGCAGTTGGTCTGCCGTAAACAGCAATGTTGTGACACTTTTAAACAGGACAATACTGCCATCTACTGTACATGCATATGTGACCCACCCATAATGTGGAGCTGTCATTCCACATTTATCAGTATTCACATTGGTCAGTAGGGGGCAGTAGGGCGTTTCTTCCCAATTGAATGCTATCACCTGCAGACCGGAAGTGTCTTGTCATTCTGATGAGCGCGGCCAGTCTGTGAACAATTGAAACGTCCTGTGTGCTTTTTCCTCCTGTATAACAGGTTAGTTTTGGTGAATCAACTCACTGAATAATATCCATGTGATCTTTATAAGTTTAAGTACACATTCTGATGGTGGAGCCTAACTCTAAAGTGTTTGTGAGTTGTAGTTTGTATTTGTGAATGAATCCAGTGCACAGCCGCAGTAATCAATACAAAATGGCGACGTGAGTACGCAATGTTTATATAGGAACTTCTACTTTAATTCAGACTCCCAAATTAGAGCTCCCGTTTTCTTATTGATTTTACAATGTATATTTGTATAATGTGCGTGTTCTGAAATAGTGACAGAGAATAGAACAAGGATGGACAATTCAACCCTTAACTCAACAATGAGTAGATGAGTGTTATGTGTGTGTATATGTGCAGGGGCGCCGCTAGGGATTTTGTGCCCCATGAAAATAATCTTTACAGGGCCCCCAACACAGTGTCATTATTTTTTCTGTATTATAATTTCATCATCATCAGAGGGGCCCCCCTCCATCATGGGCCCCTAGAATCCGTCTCCTTTACCCCCCCTTTTCGGCGCCCCTGTATATGTGTAAATAAATGAACACTGCAATTCAAGTATTTCTTTTATTTATTTATATATATATATATATATATATATATATATATATATATATATATATATATATATATATATATAAATAAATAATAATTTATTATATATATATATATGTAATAAAAAAAAAAAAAAAAATATATATATATATATATATAGCTAGAATTCACTGAAGGTCAAGTATTTTTTATATATCTATATATCTTAACCACGCCCTATGTTGTGCCCTAAAAAGTGCTCCCCCCCCCGGTGTTTGGGCGGAGAATTGCGCGACCAAGAAGCAGCCCTTGATGGCACCTGTCAGTCATGTATGATATCTCACGGTGTGATGTCAGTCACGTATGATATCTCACGGTGTGATGTCAGTCACGTATGATATCTCACGGTGTGATGTCAGTCACGTATGATATCTCACGGTGTGATGTCAGTCACGTATGATATCTCACGGTGTGATGTCAGTCACGTATGATATCTCACGGTGTGATGTCAGTCACGTATGATATCTCACGGTGTGATGTCAGTCACGTATGATATCTCACGGTGTGATGTCAGTCACGTATGATATCTCACGGTGTGATGTCAGTCATGTATAAGATGTGGTTCTGGTGTCTTCCAGAGGTTGGCGCACCACCCCATGCAGTCCATCTCGTTCGCCTCCGGCGGAGACATGGTGAGTCTAGTCTTGTCCTAATCCTAACCCTGATCCTAACCCAGCAGTTTTACCCAGCAGGACACACCCGATTATGTGGCGTACGTGGCCAAAGACCCGGTCAACCAGAGAGGTACGTCCTGCAAAATGCACATTCCGTCATCCTTTCCGTCACCACAGAATGTCTCGTCTCTGCCAGCGTGTCACATTCTGGAATGTTCCGATGGTTTGGCCCAGAGCGTCATCAGCACCATCGGGCAAGCCTTTGAGCTGCAGTTCAAACAGTACCTGCACAGTCCGCCCAGGACTCTGACGTCGTTGGACAGGTAAGCGCAGGAGCAGTGCCGGCCCAAGCCTCCATGGGGCCCTAAGCAAAATTTGATTTTGGGGCCCTCTATTTCTGCCAATAATATTGATTGTTGATCATTCACACACCTACTATAAACTCATTGCAGCTCTGGCAGTGTTGTTTACATGATCCTATTGTCAGCCTGGCATGTCTTTACAAATGACATGTCATTTATAAAGATATGGGGGTGGCCCAGTTAAGAACATAAATAATACCAATGAATGAACGAATGATGTCCAGAGTGCCACATATGGTTCCTAATCTTAAAATGTAGAAAACATTCAGCTACAAGAGTGGCCTGGGGTTGAACAGTCCAAGTGATAAAGCTTTGTATTTACAGTAAAAGTGTCATCTTGTCTCATCAGTCTTGTACATATTAGTCTTTAATTACTAATTTATATTTTTAGTTAATTGTTCATATTTAATGTTTACTTTGTACAAAGAGAGCGCAGTCTACTGAAGTTAAATTCATCAATAGTTTGCCCCTTTGAAAGACGCAAGGCAAATTCCTTCCATTTCACCATGTTGCTACAATGATCTTCACTGTTTTCATGCTGTTTCAGCAGTGCACCTATGTTGACCCAATCCCGCTGTCCCTCGGCTGACACTTTTAAGGACTTTTTGGAAAATAATTTGCAGCAAAAGCAATAGACTGCATCTTTACTTCTTGAATAAGTCAGCCAGCTACGCTTGACTTTTTCCCCATTGACTAGCTGTCTGTAGGTATAATGATAATGAAAACTTGGGCCATCATGCCGTTTGGGGAATGAAAAGTTCTCCTTAATAGACAGTGGTCCTCTGATCACCTGCTCAGTCCTGTCTGAATCTGAGAGGAAAGAAGGCCACTCAGCTGGGTCAACTGGCGGAGCTGATGATGGTCCATGGTGTGAAGGGGACGTTGTGGTGGAAGTTGCTGAGGAAGTGACCAAAGAAAGACAATGACTAAAAAAGAAGGACCTATAAGGTCATTAAATTGCACTGTTGGACATAATTATTAATCTCAGAATGTTCTGCAGTACAATGAGCAATTACAAAGGGTGTTTTGCAGTTAACTTACTAGATAAATCAGCTGTGGTTTCAGACATGGAGGGGACAGTGGGCACAGAGGGTGGAGGTGTGTGAGAGAGCACTGTAGAGGATGGAGATGGACCTAAGATGAAATACATACATACATACATATAGGCACACATATTAATGAGATACTTTGACTACATTAATTTCCCTTCAAGTGTAATGTTTATACTAAGAAATGAAATGTATACTGTATGGTGACAGTCTTTTCCTCACCTGATTCATCACTCACAGTTGAGCCTGAGGATGTGGACTGGCTCTGGGCTGATTCTGTGCCTCCAAAGTATTTGAACAATGCTCCTGGGGAAGTTTCACATAACTTATGAGTTGATGTAAAAAATAATGTTTATTTTACTCAAATAAATTACCGTGCTCTGCTGCAAACAATTTGTGCAAACAACATATCTCACTAGTAACCTGATGCTAAAAACATATTGCTAGCACCTGATGCTAAAAACATATTGCTAGCTAGCTAACGTCACCTAGCTAAAGCTAATTACAGCTACAAATCTCTTTGATAAACTTTTTATTACCAAGTCATGCAAACATACCTTTATCATGGCATTTTTTCTCCTCTTCCACTTTCTTCTTCTTCCTTTTTTCTGCACCTGAAGGATATGTCCTTTTTTGTGACATTGTTTTGCCTCTATCTGCGCTTTTGATGCCCAGTGCGCACTGGCATTGCACGGCAGGCTGCAAACGTCACAGGTGCAGCAGAGGCAGTTTTACATTTAAAGAGAGGCAGGAAGAATCACTAGGCCTAGATCAGCAGCAGCACTCTGTTGACCTAAAATTGTGTTTTTGTACAATAATATATCTTTGATCATTTAGAAATCATCAGTCAGACTCGTACATGCAAAAAATAAAAAATAAGAAATTTTTGTTAATTGCTTTTGGGGGCCCCCTGGTGGCCGCGGGGCCCTAAGCAAGCGCTTAGTACGCTTATGCCTTGGGCCGGCTCTGCGCAGGAGCCAGGAAGTAGAGTCAACTTAACGCAAACGTGTGGCACTGATGGAAAGGTCGGAGGTTAAACGCGGGCAAAATCTTTGTATTTCCTCGGGACGATGTCAAATGTCACAAAGCAAATGTCAAGAGACGACAAGTACTGCACAAAGCCTTTTTGTCCCTTGGAATATTCTCCTTAGACGCTTTTGGACTCCCAGGAATGATGACCATATATGGGCGTTGGTGTGGACACTTCTCCCTCGACCAATCAGACATCGGCCACCCAAACACTAACATTTGCACACGTCAAGAAGACCACCCGACAGACGTAAAATAACTTGAATGATTCGGAGTGCATGAGAAAGCGGAAAGGAGAACCATTAATGACTTTATCATCCATGAAGAAATATATTAGACATTATTTTAATTGTCATTCAAATTTGAACTTTGCAGTGCAGATAAGACATACTTGCCAACCCTCCCGAATTTTCCGGGAGACTCCCGAAATTCAGAACCTCTCCCAAAAACCTCCCGGGACAAATATTCTCCCGAAAATCTCCCGATTTTCAGCCGGAGCTGGAGGCCACGCCCCCTCCAGCTCCATGCGGACCTGAGTTGAGGACAGCCTTTTTTCACTACGGGATGACAACAGGGTGACAAGAACTAAATCATCCAGACAAGAGATAAATTGTATTATTATGTTTATCTTACCTAAAAATAAATATATTTATTAATAAAAAATTAAAATAAAAAAATCAATTTTTACTATATTTTGCTAAAAACATCAACATTTATTGTATTTTTTATTTGTATTTTTTCTGACTCCTTATTGCATCCAGGCATTAGAATTATACATTAAAATAAACATATTTGAAATAATTAATTTTAAATGATCATAATTCATTTAAAATGACCATATTTTTAATTATTAAAATAATTGCTTGTTTATCAACAACTTTAGCATTTTATTCATTACATTTTGAAGCTCTCAGAAGCCAAGTTATGTTATATTCCTTAATATTTATTTATGCAAGTTTGAAGTATCAATTATCTAAACACAGTTTTGTTTGCATGTTTTCAGGATATATATATATATATATATATATATATATATATATATATATATATATATATATATATATATATGTATGTGTGGGAAAAAAATCACAAGACTATTTCATCTCTACAGGCCTGTTTCATGAGGGGGGGTTCCCTCAATCATCAGGAGATTTTAATGGGAGCATTCACATACCATGGTTTATATAGGGCACAGAGTGGGTGGGTACAGGCTGGCGTAGGGGCGTGGTGATTGGTTCATGTGTTACCTAGGAGGTGTTTCCGTCTGTGGCGGCATGCTGTTACAATTTCGCTGCGCTTGTTGAGGGATGACAGGTCTGGACGGTAAATAATAAACAGTTTCTCTTTCAAGCATAGGTTGCATCTTTTATTACCACTATTGTAAGGTGTGCTGGATGCAAGAATTTGCCATGTTATTGAATATTCAACATTATTGTCTTTGAGGTCCCAAATGTGTTTGCTGAGTTCTGTGGTATTCCGCAGGTTTTGGTTCCTGAAAGAAGCCTTGTGATTGTTCCATCTGGTTTTGAACTCTCCCTCGGTTAATCCTACATATGTGTCGGATGTGTTAATGTCCTTGCGTGTTACCTTAGATTGGTAGACAACTGATGTTTGTAAGCACCCCCCGTTGAGGGGGAAATCAGGTTTCTTTCGACAGTTACATGCTTTGTTGGTTTTGGAGTCGCTCTGTCTGGGGGCCGACGGCTCATTTGCAATTGTTTTGTTGTGGTTTGAGATGATTTGTCGTATATTGTTCATGCAGCTGTAGCTCAATTTAATGTTGTTCTTGTTGAATACTTTTCTTAGGGTGTTGTCTTTGGGAAAGTGTTTGTCAATCAGATTGAGGAATTTGTGTCCAATGTTAGTTGAGACGTTTTTGCTGTATGGGGGGTTGTACCAGATGATGTCGTTTCGTTTTCTGTTCTTTTTTGGCTGGTTTCTTGGCGTGGGTTCATAGGTGAGGGTGAAATTGTATCCGCTTTCATCAAGGGCTTTTTGGTACGGGGGGGTTGCTTGGTCAAATTCAGCTTTGCTAGATGACAGCATCGATAGCCTTTTATTAATTCCGGTAGGTATTCTTTTCGTGGTATATATATATATATATATATATATATATATATATATATATATATATATATATATATATATATGTATGAAATACTTGACTTGGTGAATTCTAGCTGTCAATATACTCCTCCCCTCTTAACCACGCCCCCAACCACGCCCCACCCCACCCCCGACCACGCCCCCACCCCCCACCTCCCGAAATCGGAGGTCTCAAGGTTGGCAAGTATGAGATAAGAACAAAATGTTGTTGCATTATCTCATGGTAGTGCAGGATTAAAGAGCAATAAGGTGCAGATATAAATAAATAGATTACTGTACAGATAAATATATTGCATTTTTGCATGTGCATCCACGTTTATGGATGTATGTTATATTGTCTTTATATTCCAGCCAGTTAAACACAACAGCAACAGAACAAATGTTGTATTAGCTGTAATCGCAGTATTGGATATCGCTCCAAAATCAGCATTAAAAAACAAGTATCAGTTTGCATCTAAAATCCCCCAAAATAAATTTTTTTTTTTTTTTTAATAATAAAAATTAATAATAATACAAAAAAAATAGGCAAGGCAAGTTCATTTTTAGAGTACAATCCATGCACATAAATAATAATAAAAATAATAAAAATAAAAATAAAAACACATACAATTAAATCATCATGAAAACTATTATAATTAAAATTATAATCGAATGATGTGGATAAAATACTTTCAGTTTCCACATACACAAATAAATAGGTGTGTATAAAATATACAAAAATGTATAAAAATAAATACGTGTTCACAGGCCCGGCCCAAACCAATCTGGCGCCCTAGGCAAGATTTTAGGTGGCGCCCCCCCACATCGTCAGTGAAGTGTATATACTCACAAGAAACTGAATAGCTTTGTCTTTGACCTTTTTTTTTTTACTTACAACCATACCTAATATATAAAGGGGTGGAAAAGTGACTATTACCTGCAGGGCAAACATTAGCTAACCAGAAGGCAATATAACAATGTAAACAAAAAACACCTGCTTAAAAGATCTAATACAAATGTCCCTGAGGAATGTAAGGTGGGAGTACTGTAATTACCTAACGTTACATTATTATTTTCCATAACAATTTAGCCCCCTCCACAATATTAACCCGACGTTAAAACAGAACTAGCTATTTATTGATTAGCAATTGCCGAATCATGTAACATTAGCTTAATGCTAAAAAGCCAGCTACTATCACATTCTGTAACAGACAAATAATTTCATGTAGGCTAACGTTACCTACCTGCTACCTCTGTCTTTTCTCGTTTCTCCTCCTCTTCTTTTCTCTTTTTTCTTCCCTGGGCACCTGACTTTTTTGGCCGTTTTGACATCTTGTGTTGATTTTTTGATGTGGTGACGTCCAAAAAGAGTCATGATACGGGAAGGGAGGGGGCGCACCGTGCGGGGTGAGGGGGGGGCGTAATGTTGTAACAAATAATATTTCTATTAAATAGGCTTTACTTTGCATTTTAATTAACGTGGGATTATTTTTTTGTATTTAGAAATAATAGTACCAACTTTTTTTTTTTTTTTTTTTTTTTTCTCCAACATTTGTGGCACTGGCTTGGCGCCCCCTGATGGACGGCGCCCTTAGCATTTGCCTATACGGCCTATGCCACGGGCCGGCCCTGCGTGTTCAGGCGGGTTTTGTAAAAATTAATTCCATCCATTTTCTACCACTTGTCCATTTCGGGGTCGCTGGGGGTGCTGGAGCCTATAAAAAATATGATGAATAAATTTAATTGATTAAATAATTTAATTGAATGTTTGATACAAAGCAGTCCTGCAGTGTGTTTACTTGTGCAAAGCCAGTAAACGTCTGAATGTCCTCCAATAAACACACAATTTATTCTATATTAGTCATTTACAAAAGGTAAACATGCTAGGCCAGGGGTCGGCAACCCGCGGCTCTTTAGCGCCGCCCTAGCGGCTCTCTGGAGCTTTTTTCAAAAATGTATGACAAATGGAAAAAGATGAGGGGAAAAACATTGTTTTGTTTGTTTTAATATGGTTTCACAAACCTCCCTAATTGTTATAAAGCACACTGTTTATATTAAACATGCTTCACTGATTCGAGTAATTTGGCGAGCGCCGTTTTGTCCTACTAATTTCGGCGGTCCTTGAACTCACCGTAGTGTATAACTTTCTCCGACTTTCTAGGTCTAGGACGTGTTTTATGCCACTTCTTTTTCTATCTCATTTTGTCCACCAAACTTTTAACGTTGCGCGTGAACGCACAAAGGTGAGTTTTGTTGATGTTGTTGACTTGTGTGGACGTGCTAATCAGACATGTTTGGTCACTGCATGACTGCAAGCTAATCGATGCTAACATGCTATTTAGGCTAGCAATATTATGCCTCATTATTTGAGCTCATTTCGTTTCCTTTAAGTCCTCTTAATTCAATGTATATCTCATGACACACTATCATGTAATATGGCTTTTAATTTTTTGCGGCTCCATACAGATTTGTTTTTGTATTTTTTGGTCCAATATGGCTCTTTCAACATTTTGGGTTGCCGACCCCTGCCCTAGGGTAAAAGGCAAGTAGCTACACAACGGCTAAGCATACACAAGCTATACATACACAACAAGTGTCTTCTTCATGGAACAATATTGCAGTCTGAAACATGACATTCCACAATATAAACAAGTATCTACCGTATTTTCCGCACCATAAGGCGCCCTGGGTTATAAGCCGCGCCTTCAATGAACGGCATATTTCAAAACTTTGTCCACCTATAAGCCGCCCCGTGTTATAAGCCGCATCTAACTGCGCTAAAGGAATGTCAAAAAAACAGTCAGATAGGTCAGTCAAACTTTAATAATATATTAAAAACCAGCGTGATGTGGGCGCGCATGGAGTCGTATATCAACATGGACGGAGCTGCGTGAAAAAAGCCACCCGGCCTCTTCGCGTAAACTTCCCTTAACCACTCGCTCATCTTTTCTTCATCC
>NC_084561.2:812500-827500 GCF_033978685.3 Nerophis lumbriciformis
GTACTTCTTTCATTTATTAGTCATATTTGAAAACAGCTCGTCTTTTTCATTTATTCTCTTGATGCTCTGTCAGCAAGCATACTATGTGTGATAACCTTGAGTTCTTTGGAATGTGTTTAGACTAGCATTTTGTTTTGGCTACAGAGATGGGACGAGAGAGAGTGTGGTGGGATCGGGAAGAGAGACCATTTTGGCTGTGCGGGATAGAAGGTTCTAGGGTTAGACTGGTCTCAATCTAAAATGTATATTGTCGGAGCTTTGAGAATATATACAACAAAATACCTATTCTGTCTCTGGTGGTTTTTCAACTGAGCTTTAAGTGTCGGAAAGAACTTGGGAGCGAATTGTGACTTGAATTCCCTGGGAGGAACAACCGGTCCAAAAACGCAACAAATTGGGGGCTCGTCCGGGATAATATTCTATTACTATGTGTAGTATATGTTTTACTGTTATAATTGACATTTTATTATTTAACCAGCATTAAAGTAAATATTTTCATGGCTGCTCACCAGAAACCGAATATTTCTGTTGAAATACATGTTTTACTCTTATATTTTACTTCAAATTGTATTATTTAACCAGCATTTAAGTAAATATTTTCTTATCTACGTATCAGAAACCCAATATTTGTGTTGAAATACATTTCTTTTACTATGTGTAGTATGTTTTACTGTTATAATTAAGTTAAAATTGTAGTATTTAACCAGCATTTAAGTAAATATTTTCATATCTACTCACCCAATACATAATATTTTTGTTTAATATACATTTCTATGTTATGAGTAATATATGTTTTACTGCTATAGTCAACTTCAAATTGTAGTATCTAACCAGCATTAATGTAAATATTTTCATATCTACCCACCAGAAACCTAATATTTGTGTTGAATTACATTTCTATTACTATGTGTAATATATGTTTTACTGTTATAGTTGACATTTTATTATTTAACCAGCATTAAAGTAAATATTTTTATGTCTGCTCACCAGAAACCTAACATTTCTGTTGAAATACATGTTTTACTCTTATAGTTAACTTCAAATTTTATTATTTAACCAGCATTTAAGTAAATATTTTATTATCTACCCATCAGAAACCTAATATTTGTGTTGAAATACATTTCTATTACTATGTGTAATATATGTTTTACTGTTATAATTGACATTTTATTATTTAACCAGCATTTACGTATATATTTTCATACCTACCCACCAGAAACCTAATA
Organism: Nerophis lumbriciformis; assembly: GCF_033978685.3. NCBI lineage: Eukaryota > Metazoa > Chordata > Actinopteri > Syngnathiformes > Syngnathidae > Nerophis > Nerophis lumbriciformis. Next base: position 813,727 of record NC_084561.2, read on the forward strand.
TTTTTGTTGAATTACATGTCTGTTCCTATGTGTAATATATGCTTTACTGTTGTAATTAACTTCAAACCAGCATTAACATAAATATTTTTGTATCTACTGACCAGAAACCTAATATTTCTGTTGAATTACATTTCTATGTTATGAGTAATACATGTTTTACCGCTATAATCAACTTCAAATTTTTGTATATAGCCAGCATTTAAGTAAATATTTTCATATTTTCTTACCAGAAACCTAATATTTCTGTTGAAATACATGTTTTACTCTTATAATTAACTTCAAATTGTATTATTTAAGCATCATTTAAGTAAATATGTTCTTATCTATGTCAGGTTCAAACACTGATGACATCTATTAAACAAGACAAGAGGCAAAGAATAAAACAGAGGCAGAATTAAATTTGGACTCAATATTGAGGAGAAACACGGCGACTGTACTCTCTGTACAGTCTTCAACCACGCTCTGCCAAAAGATTGCACTCCTCCTTCTTTATTTGACTTTCTCCCACCACCTGCCCACAGCTGCTTCCAGAGGGAAGTGGGTCGTAAACAGCGTTGCTTTTGGTTACCGAACAGTTCAAAAGAAGAGGTCGTAAAATAGTTCAAAAAGAGTTCCATAAAATAGTTCAAAAAGGGTTCGTGAAATACTTCAAAAAGAGTTCGTCTGGAAATTGGGCAGATCCTGCCATCTGTCCGTTTGAAGTCACAGTGGAGTTTTACGAGCCTTCCTCCTGGTAGGCCCCAAAGACAGCTCCCGTCCTTTTGCTTGGAACTCATTTCATCACAAAGTTTTTTGTGATAACTTACAAACAATTATTCTAACAATCTACCCATCAGAAACCCAATATTTGTGTTGAAATACATTTCTATTACTATGTGTAATATATGTTTTACTGTTATAATTTACATTTTATTATTTAACCAGCATTTACGTATATATTTTCATACCTACCCACCAGAAACCTAATATTTTTGTTGAATTACGTGTCTGTTCCTATGTGTAATATATGCTTTACTGTTGTAATTAACTTCAAATGTTATTATTTAACCAGCATTAACATAAATATTTTTGTATCTACTGACCAGAAACCTAATATTTCTGTTGAATTACATTTCTATGTTATGAGTAATACATGTTTTACCGCTATAATCAACTTCAAATTTTTGTATCTAACCAGCATTTAAGTAAATATTTTCATATTTTCTTACCAGAAACCTCATATTTCTGTTGAAATACATGTTTTACTCTTATAATTAACTTCAAATTGTATTATTTAAGTAAATATGTTCTTATCTATGTCAGGTTCAAACACTGATGACATCTATTAAACAAGACAAGAGGCAAAGAATAAAACAGAGGCAGAATTAAATTTGGACTCAATATTGAGGAGAAACACGGCGACTGTACTCTCTGTACAGTCTTCAACCACGCTCTGCCAAAAGATTGCACTCCTCCTTCTTTATTTGACTTTCTCCCACCACCTGCCCACAGCTGCTTCCAGAGGGAAGTGGGTCGTAAACAGCGTTGCCTTTGGTTGCCGAACAGTTCAAAAGAAGAGGTCGTAAAATAGTTCAAAAAAAGTTCCGTAAAGTAGTTCAAAAAGGGTTCGTGAAATACTTCAAAAAGAGTTCGTCTGGAAATTGGGCAGATCCTGCCATCTGTCTGTTTGAAGTCACAGTGGAGTTTTACAAGCCTTCCTCCTGGTAGGCCCCAAAGACAGCTCCCGTCCTTTTGCTTGGAACTCATTTCATCACAAAGTTTTTTAACAATCTACCCATCAGAAACCCAATATTTGTGTTGAATTACATTTCTATTACTATGTGTAATATATGTTTTACTGTTATAGTTGACATTTAATTATTTAACCAGCATTAAAGTAAATATTTTTATGTCTGCTCACCAGAAACCTAACATTTCTGTTGAAATACATGTTTTACTCTTATAATTAACTTCAAATTTTATTATTTAACCAGCATTTAAGTAAATATTTTATTATCTACCCATCAGAAACCTAATATTTGTGTTGAAATACATTTCTATTACTATGTGTAATATATGTTTTACTGTTATAATTTACATTTTATTATTTAACCAGCATTTACGTATATATTTTCATACCTACCCACCAGAAACCTAATATTTTTGTTGAATTACGTGTCTGTTCCTATGTGTAATATATGCTTTACTGTTGTAATTAACTTCAAACCAGCATTAACATAAATATTTTTGCATCTACTGACCAGAAACCTAATATTTCTGTTGAATTACATTTCTATGTTATGAGTAATACATGTTTTACCGCTATAATCAACTTCAAATTTTTGTATATAACCAGCATTTAAGTCAATATTTTCATATTTTCTTACCAGAAACCTAATATTTCTGTTGAAATACATGTTTTACTCTTATAATTAACTTCAAATTGTATTATTTAAGTAAATATGTTCTTATCTATGTCAGGTTCAAACACTGATGACATCTATTAAACAAGACAAGAGGCAAAGAATAAAACAGAGGCAGAATTAAATTTGGACTCTATATTGAGGAGAAACACGGCGACTGTACTCTCTGTACAGTCTTCAACCACGCTCTGCCAAAAGATTGCACTCCTCCTTCTTTATTTGACTTTCTCCCACCACCTGCCCACAGCTGCTTCCAGAGGGAAGTGGGTCGTAAACAGCGTTGCCTTTGGTTACCGAACAGTTCAAAAGAAGAGGTCGTAAAATAGTTCAAAAAGAGTTCCGTAAAATAGTTCAAAAAGGGTTCGTGAAATACTTCAAAAAGAGTTCGTCTGGAAATTGGGCAGATCCTGCCATCTGTCCATTTGAAGTCACAGTGGAGTTTCACGAGCCTTCCTCCTGGTAGGCCTCAAAGACAGCTCCCGTCCTTTTGCTTGGAACTCATTTCATCACAAAGTTTTTTGTGATAACTTGCAAACAATTATTCTAACAATCTACCCATCAGAAACCCAATATTTGTGTTGAAATACATTTCTATTAGTATGTGTAATATACGTTTTACTGTTATAATGAACTTGAAATGTTAGTATTTAAGCAGCATTAATGTACAGGTAAAAGCCAGTAAATTAGAATATTTAGAAAAACTTGATTTATTTCAGTAATTGCATTCAAAAGGTGTAACTTGTACATTATATTTATTCATTGCACACAGACTGATGCATTCAAATGTTTATTTCATTTCATTTTGATGATTTGAAGTGGCAACAAATGAAAATCCAAAATTCCGTGTGTCACAAAATTAGAATATTACTTAAGGCTAATACAAAAAAGGGATTTTTAGAAATGTTGGCCAACCGAAAAGTATGAAAATGAAAAATATGAGCATGTACAATACTCAATACTTGGTTGGAGCTCCTTTTGCCTCAATTACTGCGTTAATGCGGCGTGGCATGGAGTCGATGAGTTTCTGGCACTGCTCAGGTGTTATGAGAGCCCAGGTTGCTCTGATAGTGGCCTTCAACTCTTCTGCGTTTTTGGGTCTGGCATTCTGCATCTTCCTTTTCACAATACCCCACAGATTTTCTATGGGGCTAAGGTCAGGGGAGTTGGCGGGCCAATTTAGAACAGAAATACCATGGTCCGTAAACCAGGCACGGGTAGATTTTGCGCTGTGTGCAGGCGCCAAGTCCTGTTGGAACTTGAAATCTCCATCTCCATAGAGCAGGTCAGCAGCAGGAAGCATGAAGTGCTCTAAAACTTGCTGGTAGACGGCTGCGTTGACCCCGGATCTCAGGAAACAGAGTGGACCGACACCAGCAGATGACATGGCACCCCAAACCATCACTGATGGTGGAAACTTTACACTAGACTTCAGGCAACGTGGATCCTGTGCCTCTCCTGTCTTTCTCCAGACTCTGGGACCTCGATTTCCAAAGGAAATTCAAAATTTGCTTTCGTCAGAAAACATGACTTTGGACCACTCAGCAGCAGTCCAGCTCTTTTTTTCCTTAGCCCAGGTGAGACGCTTTTCGCGCTGTTTCTTGGTCAACAGTGGCTTGACACGAGGTATGCGGCAGTTGAAACCCATGTCTTTCAAGCGTCTCTTGGTGGTGGATCTTGAAGCACTGACTCCAGCAGCTGTCCACTCCTTCTGAATCTCCCCCACATTTTTGAATGGGTTTTTTTTCACAATCTTGACCAGGGCGCGGTGATCCCTATCGCTTGTACACTTTTTCTGACCACAGTTTTTCCTTCCCTTTGCCTCTCCATTAATGTGTTTGGACACAGAGCTCTGAGAACAGCCAGCCTCTTCAGCAATAACCTTTTGTGTCTTTCCCTCCTTGTGCAATGTGTCGATGGTTGCCTTTTGGACAGCTGTCAAATCTGAAGTCTTCCCCATGTTTGTGTAGGCTTCAGAACTGGACTGAGAGACCATTTAAAGCCCTTTGCAGGTGTTTTGAGTTAATCAGCTGATTAGTTTGTGGCACCAGGTGTCTTCAAAATTCAACCCTTACACAATATTCTAATTTTGTGACACACGGAATTTTGGATTTTCATTTGTTGCCACTTCAAATCATCAAAATTAAATGAAATAAACATTTGAATGCATCAGTCTGTGTGCAATGAATAAATATAATGTACAAGTTACACCTTTTGAATGCAATTACTGAAATAAATCAAGTTTTTCAAAATATTCTAATTTACTGGCTTTTACCTGTATATGTATAGCGTGCAGGTGTACCTAATGTTTAGTCCACATAGGGTGTCATTATTTAGTCTACAACAGCAAAGTAATATCATCTTTTTTATTCCAGTGCAAAGAGTTGATGCCAAGTGGACAGAAGGAAGGAAGGAAGGAAGGAAGGAAGGAAGGAAGGAAGGAAGGAAGGAAGGAAGGAAGGAAGGAAGGAAGGAAGGAAGGAAGGAAGGAAGGAAGGCGAGTGAGACGTCACCAAGTACTTCTCCTAAAGTGTCCAGCATGCAGGTGTTCAGGTGTTCAGCTACAGAAAAAGAAAAGACAAAGCCAAGGTGTCAAACAAGCTAAAGATGGCGTCCAGGAAGAATGTCCGTCATATAATCCTGCTCTCTACATGATCCTGGACTCTACATGATCCTGGACTCTACATGATCCTGGAGTCTACATGATCCTGGTCTCTACATGATCCTGCTCTCTACATGATCCTGCTCTCTACATGATCCTGGACTCTACATGATCCTGCTCTCTACATGATCCTGGTCTCTACATGATCCTGGTCTCTACATGATCCTGCTCTCTACATGATCCTGGACTCTACATGATCCTGTTCTCTACATGATCCTGGTCTCTACATGATCCTGGACTCTACATGATCCTGGACTCTACATGATCCTGCTCTCTACATGATCCTGGACTCTACATGATCCTGGTCTCTACATGATCCTGCTCTCTACATGATCCTGCTCTCTACATGATCCTGGACTCTACATGATCCTGCTCTCTACATGATCCTGGACTCTACATGATCCTGGACTCTACATGATCCTGGTCTCTAACCACTTGGTCTACTCAGCAGTTTACCAGGACAGCAACAAAACACAACACTTTCTTTCCATATGAACACAAATGTGAGTATGCAAATGAATCCTAGCTGGAACTACTCATGACTCATACGCATAACAACCAAATCATAGTTTCGATATACAGTATGTATACAATTTGTACGTGTGTGTATATATATATATATATATATATATATATATATAAAAATGTAAACTTATGTGTATGTATATATATATATTAAATATATATATATATATATATATATATATATATATATATATATATATATATATACATACATATATATATATATATATATATATATATATATATGTGTGTGTGTGTGTATATTAGAGATGCGCGGATAGGCAATTATTTCATCCGCAACCGCATCAGAAAGTCGTCAACCATCCGCCATCCACCCGATCAGAACCGCACCCGCCCGCACCCGCCCGTTGTTATATATCTAATCTAGACGATGCAAGGCATTAGTGAGGTTATAAAGCTTTTGCTTGTTAAAGAAAGGAGACTGATCCAATGCAGCACAGACATTCGCGTGCCACGCTGTCACGACCCAGACGCACACCAGTGCGCAATCATATGGGAGCCGCGCTGAGCGCACCTCCAAGCGCGTCTCGCTGCCGGCGACGGCCGGGTATGGGCCCGACGCTCCAGCGCCATCCATTTTCAGGGCTAGTTGATTGGGCAGGTGGGTTGTTACACACTCCTTAGCGGGTTCCGACTTCCATGGCCACCGTCCTGCTGTCTATATCAACCAGGGTGAGCCCCACCCCTTTCGTGAGCGCACTGCGCGCGGAGTGACCCCTGTTACGCGCCCCCGGCAACAGGGGTGGCGGGCAGGTAAGCTGCGCGGGCGGAGCGCGCGGAGTGACCCCTGTTACGAGCCCCCGCGGCCACGGGGGTGGCGGGCAGGTAAGCTGCTTACCTGCTGCGCGTGACGCCGGCCGCGGCGAAGGCGGACGAGGCGGGGTGTCGGTGCGGTGGGCGCGGTGGTGACCCTGGACGTGCGTCGGGCCCTTCTCGCGGATCGCCTCAGCTACGGCTCCCGGTGGGGCCCTCTCGGGGGAAGGGGGCCTCGGTCCCGGACCCCGGCGAGGCGTCCCTTCTCCGCTCCGTAAAAGTGTCCATCTCTTTTTTTTTTTTCTTCTTCTTTTGTGGCATATGCTGCAGGTGCCTGCTCGTTTTTCGTATGTGGGTAACAACATTTAACTATGTATATATATTTACCAATTGGTTTAACTGCCACCCGCCTGAATCTATTTAAAATCTTTTTTTTTTTTATTTCAACCGCCCGACCCGACCCGCGGATAAAATCTAATTTTTTTTTATTTCATCCGCCCGATCCGCGGATAATCCGCGGAACTCCGCGGTTGTGCCCGCAAACCGCGCATCTCTAATGTGTATGTATACATATATATATATATATATATATATATATATATATATATATATATATATATATATATATATATATATATATATATATATAATTTAGGGATCCATGCATTGTGTTTGTGAGCTGATGTGGTGAAGACTTGGTGTTTGCACGCAGGCAGGAAGTACTGGCACTGACTACTACATGATGTCATGTGATCCAAAAGAAGAGCAGTATTGTTCATCAACAAAAGCCTTCATAAAGATAATAATGCTCTAATGCGGTGCTCATTGAACAATAAGTGTATTATTGTGCGTGGAGTTGTCAGGAGTGTAGAATATGACATCTTTTAACATTACAGCATTTAATAATGGAACACTTCTGTTTTTTTTTTTCCACTTTCAGCTTTTTTGTTTGAGTTTTTACCCCTTTTGCTGACTCAAGCCTGGCCAGGAATCCAACCTGTGCTCTCTGCTGTGAAAGGCATATAAAAATAATAGAATAAGGTTACGATTATTGTAAAATGTGTATCCATTTATGAATATTAACTCCTACAAATGATTAAAATTGCATAATTGCCTTCAAAGGAAGCAAATGTTTATATTCTCGTTCTAGTTCATTATCCCAGCTAAATGAAGTATTTGATATAATAGAAAATATACACAAATATAATTACAATTATTATCAAATGAAATATGAATACAATAAATATGAACATATTTACAAAGAAGTGACAATTTTTAAACTTGTATTTTAATAAGAGTACTCAAATATTAAAATCAAGATAAAAACAATCAGATTAAAAAATCTAAATATATAAATACTAAAATGCGTCATTTGGTATTATTATTGGCTGTTTTTTTAGCTTATAGAAGGTAACTTAAATATTGAATAGACCTAAAATCGTACAGATACACGTTAATAAATAATGATTATTAGAGTCTAATATTTTAAGTAAATTAATTGTTAGTTACCTACTTAAATTGCATAATTGCCTTCAAAGGAAGCAAATGTTTATATTCTCGTTCTAGTTCATTATCCCAGCTAAATGAAGTATTTAATATAATAGAAAATATACACAAATATAATTACAATTATTATCAAATGAAATATGAATACAAGAAATATTAACACATTTACAAAAAAGTGAAAATTTTTAAACTGGTATTTTAATAAGAGTACTCAAATATTAAAATCAAGATAAAAACAATCAGATTAAAAAATCTAAATATATAAATACTAAAATGTGTCATTTGGTATTATTATTGGCTGTTTTTTTAGCTTATAGAAGGTAACTTAAATATTGAATAGACATAAAATCGTACAGATACACGTTAATAAATAATGATTATTAGAGTCTAATATTTTAAGTAAATTAAATTGTTAGTTACCTACTTAAATTGCATAATTGTCTTCAAAAGGAAGCAAATGTTTGTATTCTCGTTCTAGTTCATTATCCCAGCTAAATGAAGTATTTGATATAATAGAAAATATACACAAATATAATTACAATTATTATCAAATGAAATATGAATACAATAAATATTAACACATTTACAAAAAAAGTGACAATTTTTAAACTTGTATTTTAATAAGAGTACTCAAATATTGGACAAATATTAAAATCAAGATAAAAACAATCAGATTAAAAAATCTAAATATATAAATACTAAAATGCGTCATTTGGTATTATTATTGGCTGTTTTTTTAGCTTATAGAAGGTAACTTAAATATTGAATAGACATAAAATCGTACAGATACACGTTAATAAATAATGATTATTAGAGTCTAATATTTTAAGTAAATTAATTGTTAGTTACCTACTTAAATTGCATAATTGTCTTCAAAGGAAGCAAATGTTTATATTCTAGTTCATTATCCCAGCTAAATGAAGTATTTGATATAATAGAAAATATACACAAATATAATTACAATTATTATCAAATGAAATATGAATACAATAAATATTAACACATTTACAAAAAAAGTGACAATTTTTAAACTTGTATTTTAATAAGAGTACTCAAATATTGGACAAATATTAAAATCAAGATAAAAACAATCAGATTAAAAAATCTAAATATATAAATACTAAAGTGCGTCATTTGGTATTATTATTGGCTGTTTTTTAGCTTTTCGAAGGTAACTTAAATATTGAATAGACATAAAATCGTACAGATACACGTTAATAAATAATGATTATTAGAGTCTAATATTTTAAGTAAATTAATTGTTAGTTACCTACTTAAATTGCATAATTGTCTTCAAAGGAAGCAAATGTTTATATTCTCGTTCTAGTTCATTATCCCAGCTAAATGAAGTATTTAATATAATAGAAAATATACACAAATATAATGACAATTATTATCAAATGAAATATAAATACAATAAATATTAACACATTTACAAAAAAAGTGACAATTTTTAAACTTGTATTTTAATAAGAGTACTCAAATATTGGACAAATATTAAAATCAAGATAAAAACAATCAGATTAAAAAATCTAAATATATAAATACTAAAGTGCGTCATTTGGTATTATTATTGGCTGTTTTTTTAGCTTATAGAAGGTAACTTAAATATTGAATAGACATAAAATCGTACAGATACACGTTAATAAATAATGATTATTGGAGTCTAATATTTTAAGTAAATTAATTGTTAGTTACCTACTTAAATTGCATAATTGTCTTCAAAGGAAGCAAATGTTTATATTCTCGTTCTAGTTCATTATCCCAGCTAAATGAAGTATTTAATATAATAGAAAATATACACAAATATAATTACAATTATTATCAAATGAAATATGAATACAAGAAATATTAACACATTTACAAAAAAGTGACAATTTTTAAACTGGTATTTTAATAAGAGTACTCAAATATTGGACAAATATTAAAATCAAGATAAAAACAATTAGATTAAAAAATCTAAATATGTAAATACTAAAATGTGTCATTTGGTATTATTATTGGCTGTTTTTTTAGCTTATAGAAGGTAACTTAAATATTGAATAGACATAAAATCGTACAGATACACGTTAATAAATAATGATTATTAGAGTCTAATATTTTAAGTAAATTAAATTGTTAGTTACCTACTTAAATTGCATAATTGTCTTCAAAGGAAGCAAATGTTTATATTCTCGTTCTAGTTCATTATCCCAGCTAAATGAAGTATTTGATATAATAGAAAATATACACAAATATAATGACAATTATTATCAAATGAAATATGAATACAATAAATATTAACACATTTACAAAAAAGTGACAATTTTTAAACTGGTATTTTAATAAGAGTACTCAAATATTGGACAAATATTAAAATCAAGATAAAAACAATCAGATTAAAAAATCTAAATATATAAATACTAAAATGCGTCATTTGGTATTATTATTGGCTGTTTTTTAGCTTATAGAAGGTAACTTAAATATTGAATAGACATAAAATCGTACAGATACACGTTAATAAATAATGATTATTAGAGTCTAATATTTTAAGTAAATTAATTGTTAGTTACCTACTTAAATTGCATAATTGTCTTCAAAGGAAGCAAATGTTTATATTCTCGTTCTAGTTCATTATCCCAGCTAAATGAAGTATTTAATATAATAGAAAATATACACAAATATAATTACAATTATTATCAAATGAAATATGAATACAAGAAATATTAACACATTTACAAAAAAGCGACAATTTTTAAACTGGTATTTTAATAAGAGTACTCAAATATTGGACAAATATTAAAATCAAGATAAAAACAATCAGATTAAAAAATCTAAATATATAAATACTAAAATGCGTCATTTGGTATTATTATTGGTTGTTTTTTAGCTTATAGAAGGTAACTTAAATATTGAATAGACCTAAAATCGTACAGATACACGTTAATAAATAATGATTATTAGAGTCTAATATTTTAAGTAAATTAATTGTTAGTTACCTACTTAAATTGCATAATTGTCTTCAAAGGAAGCAAATGTTTATATTCTCGTTCTAGTTCATTATCCCAGCTAAATGAAGTATTTAATATATTAGAAAATATACACAAATATAATGACAATTATTATCAAATGAAATATGAATACAATAAATATTAACACATTTACAAAAAAGTGACAATTTTTAAACTTGTATTTTAATAAGAGTACTCAAATATTGGACAAATATTAAAATCAAGATAAAAACAATCAGATTAAAATAAAATCTAAATATATAAATACTAAAATGCGTCATTTGGTATTTTTATTGGCTGTTTTTTAGCTTATAGAAGGTAACTTAAATATTGAATAGACATAAAATCGTACAGATACACGTTAATAAATAATGATTATTAGAGTCTAATATTTTAAGTAAATTAATTGTTAGTTACCTACTTAAATTGCATAATTGTCTTCAAAGGAAGCAAATGTTTATATTTTCGTTCTAGTTCATTATCCGAGCTAAATGAAGTATTTAATATATTAGAAAATATACACAAATATAATGACAATTATTATCAAATGAAATATGAATACAAGAAATATTAACACATTTACAAAAAAGTGACAATTTTTAAACTTGTATTTTAATAAGAGTACTCAAATATTAAAATCAAGATAAAAACAATCAGATTAAAAAATCTAAATATATAAATACTAAAATGCGTCATTTGGTATTATTATTGGCTGTTTTTTTTAGCTTATAGAAGGTAACTTAAATATTGAATAGACATAAAATCGTACAGATACACGTTAATAAATAATGATTATTAGAGTCTAATATTTTAAGTAAATTAATTGTTAGTTACCTACTTAAATTGCATAATTGCCTTCAAAGGAAGCAAATGTTTATATTCTCGTTCTAGTTCATTATCCCAGCTAAATGAAGTATTTAATATAATAGAAAATATACACAAATATAATTACAATTATTATTAAAATGAAATATGAATACAATAAATATTAACACATTTACAAAAAAGTGACAATTTTTAAACTGGTATTGTAATAAGAGTACTCAAATATTGGACAAATATTAAAATCAAGATAAAAACAATCAGATTAAAAAATCTAAATATATAAATACTCAAATGCGTCATTTGGTATTATTATTGGCTGTTTTTTAGCTTATAGAAGGTAACTTAAATATTGAATAGACATAAAATCGTACAAATACACGTTAATAAATAATGATTATTAGAGTCTAATATTTTAAGTAAATTAATTGTTAGTTACCTACTTAAATTGCATAATTGTCTTCAAAGGAAGCAAATGTTTATATTCTCGTTCTAGTTCATTATCCCAGCTAAATGAAGTATTTAATATAATAGAAAATATACACAAATATAATTACAATTATTATCAAATGAAATATGAATACAATAAATATTAACACATTTACAAAAAAGTGACCATTTTTAAACTTGTATTTTAATAAGAGTACTCAAATATTGGACAAATATTAAAATCAAGATAAAAACAATCAGATTAAAAAATCTAAATATATAAATACTAAAATGCGTCATTTGGTATTATTATTGGCTGTTTTTTAGCTTATAGAAGGTAACTTAAATATTGAATGGACATAAAATCGTACAGATACACGTTAATAAATAATGATTATTAGAGTCTAATATTTTAAGTAAATTAATTGTTAGTTACCTACTTAAATTGCATAATTGTCTTCAAAAGGAAGCAAATGTTTATATTCTCGTTCTAGTTCATTATCCCAGCTAAATGAAGTATTTAATATAATAGAAAATATACACAAATATAATTACAATTATCAAATGAAATATGAATACAAGAAATATTAACACATTTACAAAAAAATGACAATTTTTAAACTTGTATTTTAATAATAGTACTCAAATATTGGACAAATATTAAAATCAAGATAAAAACAATCAGATTAAAAAATCTAAATATATAAATACTAAAATGCGTCATTTGGTATTATTATTGGCTGTTTTTTTAGCTTATAGAAGGTAACTTAAATATTGAATAGACATAAAATCGTACAGATACACGTTAATAAATAATGATTATTAGAGTCTAATATTTTAAGTAAATTAATTGTTAGTTACCTACTTAAATTGCATAATTGTCTTCAAAGGAATCAACATTTGTATATTATTGTCAAGACGAGGACTATGGTGTGTTTGTTTTCCCGAGATGCAAGTAAAGCTGGACTGGTCATGGCGTGAAGGTAAATACATATTTATTAGTGATGGGTCCGGCAACACCGATGCATCGGCGCATGCGTCGAGCTCATAGAGCAAAACCCTGTGTCGGTGCGCGTACCGCTTTTAGAAAGTCACGTGACCGATCATGAGCTGTTTTGGTCACGTGACCGATACGCCAACTGTGTCGCCTCCTCTGTGCCCTGTGAGCGGCTCTTTTCTACAGCCGGAGAAATAATAACTAAGAAGAGAAAGCGTCTAAAATGTAATACGTCGGAAAAACTTTTTTTTTTTTTTAATAAAAATGTGTAAAAAAATTAAATTAAAACAATTCCCAGTCCACAATCATCCACAACACGTTCTCTTAGATTTCCATGTTATGATACATGTTCACATTATTTATTGACTGTATCTAAAAAAGATACAAATATATTTTTATTTAAATGAAGATATGAAATAATCCTAAATGAAATACAATGACTTGGTTTATATTATTGTATATACTAGGGCAGGGGTCACCAACGCGGTGCCCGCGGTCACCAGGTAGCCCGTAAGGACCAGATCAGTCGCCCGCTGGCCTGTTCTAAAAATAGCTCAAAGAGCAGCACTTACCAGTGAGCTGCCTCTATTTTTTAAATTGTATTTATTTACTAGCAAGCTGGTCTCGCTTTGCTCCACATTTTTAAATTCTAAAAGAGACAAAACTCAAA
>NC_084561.2:832500-865000 GCF_033978685.3 Nerophis lumbriciformis
CTTAATGATGTAATATTATTACAATTATTTTCATAAAATGTTGACTTTATTCTAATATTTCTTTCCAATGTAACAATTTAATTGATGTAATATGACAATATTTCCATAACATATTGACTTTATTCTAATATTGTTTTCTAATGTAACAATTTAATTGAATTAATATTATTGCAATTATTTTCATAAAATATCGAATTTATTCTAACATTTTTTTTATAATGTATCAATCAATTGATCTAATATGACAATATTTCCATAAAATTTTGACTATGTTGTAATATTTTTTTTCTAATGTGACAACCTAATTGATCTAATATTATGAAATAATTTCCATAAAAGTTTGACTTAATTCTCCCAATATTACAAAAAAAATTCTAATGTAACAACTTCATTTATTTAATATTATTACAAATATTTTCATAAAATGTTGACATTATTCTAATATTTCTTTCCAATGTAACAATTTAATTGATGTAATATTATGACAATATTCCCATAACATTTTGACTTTTTTCTAATATTTTTTTCTAATGTAACAGCTTATTTGATCTAATACTATGACATTGTTTCTTTAAAATCTTGACTTTATTCTCACAATATTACAAAAATGTTTTATAATGTAACAACTTAATTGATTTAATATTATTACAAATATTTTCATAAAATGTAGACTTTATTCTATTTTTTTCTAATGCAACAACTTAAATGATGTAATATTATTACAATTATTTTCATAAAATGTTGACTTTATTCTAATATTTCTTTCTAATGTAACAATTTAATTGATCTAATATTATGACAATATTTCCATAACATATTGACTTTATTCTAATATTGTTTTCTAATGTAACAATTCAATTGAATTAATATTATTGCAATTATTTTCATAAAATATCGAATTTATTCTAATATTTTTTTTTATAATGTATCAACTTAATTATCTAATACGACAATATTTCCATACAATTTTGACTATATTCTAAAAAAAAATTTCTAATGTAACAACCTAATTGATCTAATATTATGAAATAATTTCCATAAAAGTTTGACTTAATTCTCCCAATATTACAAAAAAAATTCTAACGTAACAACTTAATTTATTTAATATTTTTACAAATATTTTCATAAAATGTTGACTTTATTCTAATATTTTTTTTCTAATGTAACAACTTAATTATGTAATATTATTACAATTATTTTCATAAAATGTTGACTTTATTCTAATATTTCTTTCCAATGTAACAATTTAATTGATGTAATAATATCACAATATTTCCATAACATTTTGACTTTTTTCTAATATTTTTTTCTAATGCAACAACTTAATTGATGTAATATTATTACAATTATTTTCATAAAATGTTGACTTTATTCTAATATTTCTTTGTAATGTAACAATTTAATTGATCTAATATTATGACAATATTTCCATAACATATTGACTTTATTCTAATATTGTTTTCTAATGTAACAATTTAATTGAATTAATATTATTACAATTATTTTCATAAAATATTGAATTTATTCTAATATTTTTTTATAATGCACCAACTTAATTGATCTAATATGACAATATTTCCATAAAATTTTGACTATATTCTAAAAAAATGTTTCTAATGTAACAACCTAATTGATCTAATATTATGAAATAATTTCCATAAAAGTTTGACTTAATTCTCCCAATATTACAAACAAAATTATAATGTAACAACTTAATTTATTTAATATTTTTACAAATATTTTCATAAAATGTTGACTTTATTCTAATATTTTTTTTCTAATGTAACAACTTAATGATGTAATATTATTACAATTATTTTCATAAAATGTTGACTTTATTCTAATATTTCTTTCCAATGTAACAATTTAATTGATGTAATAATATCACAATATTTCCATAACATTTTGACTTTTTTCTAATATTTTTTTCTAATGCAACAACTTAATTGATGTAATATTATTACAATTATTTTCATAAAATGTTGACTTTATTCTAATATTTCTTTGTAATGTAACAATTTAATTGATCTAATACGACAATATTTCCGTAACATATTGACTTTATTCTAATATTGTTTTCTAATGTAACAATTTAATTGAATTAATATTATTGCAATTATTTTCATAAAATATCGAATTTATTCTAATATTTTTTTTATAATGTATCAACTTAATTGATCTAATATGACAATATTTCCATAAAATTTTGACTATATTCTATTTTTTTTTTCTAATGTAACAACCTAATTGATCTAATATTATGAAATAATTTCCATAAAAGTTTGACTTAATTCTCCCAATATTACAAAAAAATTATAATGTAACAACTTAATTTATTTAATATTTTTACAAATATTTTCATAAAATGTTGACTTTATTCTAATATTTTTTTCTAATGTAACAACTTAATGATGTAATATTATTACAATTATTTTCATAAAATGTCAACTTTATTCTAATATGTTTTTTCTATTGTATGTTAATTGATCTAATATTATGACAATATTTCCATAAAATGTTGGCTTTATTCTAATATTTTTTTCTAATGTAACAACTTAATTGATGTAATATTATGACATTATTTCCATAAAAGTTTGACTTAATTCTCCCAATATTACAAAAATGTTTTCTAATGTAACAACTTAATTGATTTAATATTATTACAAATATTTTCATAAAATCAATCAATCAATCAATCAATCAAAATGTAGACTTTATTCTAATATTTTTTTCTAATGCAACAACTTAATTGATGTAATATTATTACAATTATTTTCATAAAATTTTGATTTTATTCTAATATTTCTTTCTAATGTAACAATTTAATTGATCTAATATTATGACAATATTTCCATAACATATTGACTTTATTCTAATATTGTTTTCTAATGTAACAATTTAATTGAATTAGTATTATTGCAATTATTTTCATAAAATATCGAATTTATTCTAATATTTTTTTTATAATGTATTGATCTATTATGACAATATTTCCATAAAATTTTGACTATATTGTAATGTTTTTTTTCTAATGTAACAACCTAATTGATCTAATATTATGAAATAATTTCCATAAAAGTTTGACTTAATTCTCCCAATATTACAAAAAAATTATAATGTAACAACTTAATTTATTTAATATTTTTACAAATATTTTCATAAAATGTTGACTTTATTCTAATATTTTTTTTTCTAATGTAACAACTTAATGATGTAATATTATTACAATTATTTTCATAAAATGTTGACTTTATTCTAATATTTCTTTCCAATGTAACAATTTAATTGATGTAATATTATGACAATATTTCCATAACATTTTGACTTTTTTCTAATATTTTTTTCTAATGCAACAACTTAATTGATGTAATATTATTACAATTATTTTCATAAAATGATGACTTTATTCTAATATTTCTTTGTAATGTAACAATTTAATTGATCTAATATTATGACAATATTTCCATAACATATTGACTTTATTCTAATATTGTTTTCTAATGTAACAATTTAATTGAATTAATATTATTGCAATTATTTTCATAAAATATCGAATTTATTCTAATATTTTTTTTATAATGTATCAACTTAATTATCTAATATGACAATATTTCCATAAAATTTTTACTATATCCTAATTTTTTCCCCCTAATGTAACAACCTAATTGATCTAATATTATGAAATAATTTCCATAAAAGTTTGACTTAATTCTCCCAATATTACAAAAAAAATTCTAATGTAACAACTTAATTTATTTAATATTTTTACAAATATTTTCATAAAATGTTGACTTTATTCTAATATTTTTTTTCTAATGTAACAACTTAATGATGTAATATTATTACAATTATTTTCATAAAATGTTGACTTTATTCTAATATTTCTTTCCAATGTAACAATTTAATTGATGTAATATTATGACAATATTTCCATAACATTTTGACTTTTTTCTAATATTTTTTTCTAATGCAACAACTTAATTGATGTAATATTATTACAATTATTTTCATAAAATGATGACTTTATTCTAATATTTCTTTGTAATGTAACAATTTAATTGATCTAATATTATGACAATATTTCCATAACATTTTGACTTTATTCTAATATTGTTTTCTAATGTAACAATTTAATTGAATTAATATTATTGCAATTATTTTCATAAAATATCGAATTTATTCTAAAATTTTTTTTATAATGTATTGATCTATTATGACAATATTTCCATAAAATTTTTACTATATCCTAATTTTTCCCCCCTAATGTAACAACCTAATTGATCTAATATTATGAAATAATTTCCATAAAAGTTTGACTTAATTCTCCCAATATTACAAAAAAATTATAATGTAACAACTTAATTTATTTAATATTTTTACAAATATTTTCATAAAATGTTGACTTTATTCTAATATTTTTTTCTAATGTAACAACTTAATGATGTAATATTATTACAATTATTTTCATAAAATGTCAACTTTATTCTAATATGTTTTTTCTAATGTATCTTAATTGATCTAATATTATGACAATATTTCCATAAAATGTTGGCTTTATTCTAATATTTTTTTCTATTGTAACAACTTAATTGATGTAATATTATGACATTATTTCCATAAGTTTGACTTGATTCTCCCAATATTACAAAAATGTTTTCTAATGTAACAACTTAATTGATTTAATATTATTACAAATATTTTCATAAAATCAATCAATCAATCAATCAATCAAAATGTAGACTTTATTCTAATATTTTTTTCTAATGCAACAACTTAATTGATGTAATATTATTACAATTATTTTCATAAAATTTTGATTTTATTCTAATATTTCTTTCTAATGTAACAATTTAATTGATCTAATATTATGACAATATTTCCATAACATATTGACTTTATTCTAATATTGTTTTCTAATGTAACAATTTAATTGAATTAATATTATTACAATTATTTTCATAAAATATTGAATTTATTCTAATATTTTTTTTATAATGTGTCAACTTAATTGATCTAATATGACAATATTTCCATAAAATGTTGACTATATTGTAATATTGTTTTCTAATGTAACAATTTAATTGAATTAATATTATTACAATTATTTTCATAAAATATCGAATTTATTCTAATATTTTTTTATAATGTAACAATTTAATTGATCTAATATTATGAAAATATTTCCATAACATTTTGGCTTTATTCTAATATTGTTTTCTAATGTAACAATTTAATTGAATTAATATTATTACAATTATTTTCATAAAATATCGAATTTATTCTAAAAAAAATTTCTAATGTAACAACCTAATTGATCTAATATTATGAAATAATTTCCATAAAAGTTTGACTTAATTCTCCCAATATTACAAAAAAAATTATAATGTAACAACTTAATTTATTTAATATTTTTACAAATATTTTCATAAAATGTTGACTTTATTCTAATATTTTTTTCTAATGTAACAACTTAATGATGTAATATTATTACAATTATTTTCATAAAATGTCAACTTTATTCTAATATGTTTTTTCTATTGTATGTTAATTGATCTAATATTATGACAATATTTCCATAAAATGTTGGCTTTATTCTAATATTTTTTTCTAATGTAACAATCTAATTGATCTAATATTATGAAATAATTTCCATAAAAGTTTGACTTAATTCTCCCAATATTACAAAAAAAATTCTAATGTAACAACTTAATTTATTTAATATTTTTACAAATATTTTCATAAAATGTGGACTTTATTCTAATATTTCTTTCTAATGTAACAACTTAATGATGTAATATTATTACAATTATTTTCATAAAATGTTGACTTTATTCTAATATTTCTTTCCAATGTAACAATTTAATTGATGTAATATTATGACAATATTTCCATAACATTTTGACTTTTTTCTAATATTTTTTTCTAATGCAACAACTTATTTGATCTAATACTATGACATTGTTTCTTTAAAATCTTGACTTTATTCTCACAATATTACAAAAATGTTTTATAATGTAACAACTTAATTGATTTAATATTATTACAAATATTTTCATAAAATGTAGACTTTATTCTATTTTTTTCTAATGCAACAACTTAATTGATGTAATATTATTACAATTATTTTCATAAAATGTTGATTTTATTCTAATATTTCTTTCTAATGTAACAATTTAATTGATGTAATATTATGACAATATTTCCATAACATATTGACTTTATTCTAATATTGTTTTCTAATGTAACAATTTAATTGAATTAATATTATTACAATTATTTTCATAAAATATTGAATTTATTCCAATATTTTTTTTATAATGTGTCAACTTAATTGATCTAATATGACAATATTTCCATAAAATTTAGATTTTATTCTAATATTTGTTTTCTATTGTAACAACCTAAATGATCTAATATTATGAAAATATTTCCATAAAAGTTTGACTTAATTCTCCCAATATTACAAAAAAAATTCTAATGTAACAACTTAATGATGTAATATTATTACAATTATTTTCATAAAATGTTGACTTTATTCTAATATTTCTTTCCAATGTAACAATTTAATTGATGTAATATTATGACAATATTTCCATAACATTTTGACTTTTTTCAAATATTTTTTTCTAATGCAACAACTTATTTGATCTAATACTATGACATTGTTTCTTTAAAATCTTGACTTTATTCTCCCAATATTACAAACATTTGAACTTAATTGATGTAATATTATGACATTATTTCTATGAAATGTTGATTTATTTCTCCCACTATTACAAATAATGTAACAGCTTAATTGGTGTAGTATTATGAGGTTATTTCATTATGAACGAGGGTAGTTTTGGTTATGTCGACATAAACGTGTTCCTGCAGTACCAATGCAACTTTATCAGGACCTTCCATCATTCTTCTTGTCTCCACTTGAAATGCACAAAATATTCTGATGGTCACAACCTTTTTCTTCTTTTTCTTTCTCAGGAATTGCTTGTTTTTTTTAAATTATATTTATGGATGGCCGTGTCCTTGTCAATAAAAATAAAATAAATGAATGAACAATTTTGCGAGTTATTGAAGAAGCAGCACGGGAGCTTTACAGTTACCATGAGCAACATGTTTTATTATCATAAGGGGGAAATGTAAAAAGATGTCGATCATACAATCTTGTAAACAACAACAATCACACTTTCACTGTCATGGAATTTACAGTAATTTCATCCATGATGCTACTCCCAGCCACTAGGGGGTGCATGACTTGATGATCATCCTCAGCTTGTGTTTGCTTGGTCAGGTGACCTGGTAATCAGCTCAATGACCCTGCTGGGTCATCCGCAGGATCTGCAGCAGCAGACCTTGCACCTCTTCGTCCATACGACCCTGTTGGACACACACACACACACACACACACACACACACACACACACACACACACACACACACACACACACACACACACACACACACACACACACACACACAGCAGACAGCATAAGAATATTGTTTATTATGAGGGACAGACTTTAATGTTACCGATGACCTTGTAAAACTCAGACTTTATTATTTTAATAACTTTATTCACACCTTTGATTATTACAACTTTTACACTCACACATTTCTATTACTTTTTTCTCTGTTCTTGTAAAATCACAACCTTGTAAAAAATTTTTTTAACATAAAATCATGTTTTTATGTATTTTTTTGGAGGTGAAATAATTTCATGGCATTTTACAACTTTTTTGGATTTCTCTAAACTTGTAAAATCGGAATAATTTTTTACTTACCTTTTTTCATCTATTTTTACCAACATTTTTTTTACCTTCTTTTACCTCTGCTTACCTACTTTTTATACTTATTTTACCTATGTTTACTTACTTTTCAACTTTTACCTGTGTTTACCAATTATTTACCTTTTTTTTATCTATGTTTACCTACCTTTTTTAACCTTGCTTACCTACTTTTTATTTTATTTTGCCTTTGCTTACCTACCTTTTATCTTATTTTACCTGTTTGCTTACTTTTTCAACTTTTACCTATGTTTACTGTTTTATTTACCTTCTTTTACCTATATTTATACATTATTTACCTTGTTAAATCTAGGCTTACCTACATTTTTACCTTCTTTTACGCCTGCTCACCTACTTTTAATCTCATTTTACGTATGTTTACTTACTTTTCAACTTTGACCAATGTTTACCAACTATTTACCTTTTTTTTAATCTATGTTTACTTACCATTTTAACCTTCTTTTAACTCTGCTTACCTACTTTTTATCTTATTTTACCTTTTTAATTTGAATTTTTTCTTTTAATTACAACTTTATTCCACCAATATTACAATATTTTGATATTAGGACTTTATTTCCAAATCATGTTGACTTTATTCTCTTAGTATTAAATATTTTTTCTCCTAATGTCAGAACTTAATTGACCTAATATTATGACATTATTTCCAGAAAATTTTGACTTTATTCTCTTAATATATTTTTTCAAAAGTGTCTCATTAAACAACTTAAATGACCTAATATTATATTTATTTCTGGAAAATGTTGAATTTATTATCCTAATATTTTTTTTAAAAGTGTCTCCTCATTAAACAACTTGATTGAGCCAATATTATGATATTATTTCTATAAAATGTTGACTTTATTCTCTTATTTTTCCCTTCTAATGTAACAACTAACAGGGGGAAATTCATAAAATTGACAAAAATATGACTATTTCCATAAAATGTTGACTTTATTCTACTAATATTAAAAATGTCTCCTCATGAAAAACTTAATTGACTTAATATTATGACATTATTTCTAATAAATGTTGACTTTATTTTCCTAATATTAAAACATTTTTCTATGACTTCATTTATCTAAAATGATCACTATTTTGACTTTATTCTCTTAATATATATTTTTTTAAAGTGTCTCATTAAACAACTTAATTGACCTAATATTATATTTATTTCTGGAAAATGTTGAATTTATTATCCTAATATTTTTTTTAAAAGTGTCTCCTCATGAAACAACTTGATTGAGCCAATATTACGACATTATTTCCATAAAATGTTGACTTTATTCTCTTATTTTTCCCTTCTAATGTAACAACTAACAGGGGGAAATTCATAAAATTGACAAAAATATGACTATTTCCATAAAATGTTGACTTTATTCTACTAATATTAAAAAATGTCTCCTCATGAAAAACTTAATTGACTTAATATTATGACATTATTTCTAATAAATGTTGACTTTATTCTCCTATTTTTTTAAATGTCTCCTTGTGGAAGAAAGTAATTGCCTTAATATTATGACTTTATTTTCTAATAATGTTGACTTTATTTTCCTGATATTAAAACATTTTTCTATGTCTTCATTTATCTAAAATGATCACTATTTAAAAAAAAAAAGATTATTATTCTCCCAATTGTTAAATTCTTTCTCAGAAAGTAACAACTTTGTTGATCTTATATTAGTACTTTATTTAAAAATGTTTTTACTCTATTTCAATATTACAATTTCTTCCTAATGTAACAACTTTATTGACCAACTTATGAAAGTTCTATAAAATGTTGACTTTATTCTCCTAATATTAAAAAAAAAGTCTCCTCATTTAACAACGTAATTGTCTTAATATTATGATATTATTTCTATTATATGTTGACTTTATTCTCCTAATATTAAAAAAGTATCTTTGTGTAAGAATTAATTGACCTGATATTATGACATTATTTCTAATAAATGTTGACATTATTCTCCTATTTTTTTAAATGTCTCCTTGTGTAAGAAAGTAATTGCCTTAATATTATGACTTTAATTTCTAACAATGTTGACTTTATTTTCCTAATATTAAAACATTTTTCTATTACTTAATGTGTCTAAAATTATCACTATTTAAAAAAATAAGACTATTATTCTCCCAATTGTTGATTTATTGATCTTATAATAGTACTTTATTTAAAAATATTTTTACTCTATTTCAATATTACATTTTCTTCCTAATGTAACAACTTTATTGACCAACTTATGAAAGTTCTATAAAATGTTGACTTTATTCTCCTAATATTAAAAAAAAAAGTCTCCTCATTTAACAACGTAATTGCTTTAATATTATGATAGTATTTCTATTAAATGTTGACTTTATTCTCCTAATATTAAAAATGTATCTTTGTGTAAGAATGAATTGACCTGATATTATGACATTATTTCTAATAAATGTTGACTTTATTCTCTTTTTTTTTTTAAAAATGTCTCCTTGTGGAAGAACGTAATTGCCTTAATATTATGACTTTATTTTTAAACAATGTTGACTTTATTCTCCCAATATTAAAACATTTTTTTCTGACTGTAACAACTTAATTTATTTAATATTATCAATATTTAGAAAAAAATAAATAAAAAATTCTCCTAATTGTAACAATTTTTGTAACATTTTTTAAATTGAAGAATTTAAGGCAAAACGTGCACTTGTGAATTCTTAACCTGCACAAATAAACCAGCCACTGACCTGCACAGCTGCCAGTAAGTGGGAGCGATACACAGCCACCACATGCTTGTGTTTTCTCTCACAGTCCTGGTGCACCAAAAACGATAACACACATATTTTATTGAAGTACTCAATTCCTCCCAAGGGATGTTTTGTGGTTACCTGGAGCTGCTGGTTGAGTATAGCCAGCCTGTTCTGCAGCGCCACCTGTTGCCCAGGGTTACCGTGTGAGGAGGAGACCACGCCCAGAGGAGGAGACACCGCTCCCAGAGCCTCCTTCAGACGGAACACCTCCTTGGAGAGGTCCGTGATCTGCACAAAGAGTTTGCACTTCATCCTTCTCATCTTCTCACACTTTTCTCCCCACAAAGTGCTGTCAAAACATTACATGACACTTTTCAACTGTGTGTGTGTGTGTGTGTGTGTGTGTGTGTGTGTGTGTGTGTGTGTGTGTGTGTGTGTGTGTGTGTGTGTGTGTGTGTGTGTGTGTGTGTGTGTGTGTGTGTGTGCGCTCAAAGCCAGGAGAGGGCGGGATGAAAGACTTTTGAGAGTGAACACCTTCTCTCTCTCTCTCTCAGCAGCCACATAACGTTTGCAAACAATTCATTTAAATTAAAGGACTTTCTTACCTTTTACTTAAGTTTACTTTTTTAAAATATGCTTACCTACTTTTTACCTTCTTTTACTGCTTTTTTACCTACCTTATACCTTCTTTTACCTATGTTTACCTACTTTTTATCTTCATTTACCTATACTTACCTACTTTTTACCTTTTATCAATGTTTACCTACTTTTTACCCTCATTTACCAATGTTTTACCTATGTTTACCTATTATTTACCTTTACCTATATTTACCTACCTTTTTACCTCTGCTTACCTACTTTTTATATTTATTTACCTATGTTTACTTACTTTTCAACTTTTACCAATGTTTACTAACTATTTACCCTTTTTTTTAATCTATGTTTACTTACCCTTTTAACCTTCTTTTAACTATCTTATTTTACCTGTTTGCTTAATTTTTCAACTTTGCTTATGTTTACTTACTTGTTCAACTTTTACCTATGTTTATCTATTATTTACCTTTTTTCATCTATTTTTACCTACATTTTTACCTTCTTTTACCTCTGCTTACCTCCTTTTTTAATTTATTTTAACTATGTTTACTTACTTTTCAACTTTTACCTTTGTTTACCAAAAAATTTACCTTTTTATCTATGTTTACCTACCTTTTTTAACCTTGCTTACCTACTTTTTATTTTATTTTACCTTTGCTTACCTACCTTTTCTCTTATTTTACCTGTTTGCTTACTTTTTCAACTTTTACCTATGTTTACTGTTTTATTTACCTTCTTTTACCTATATTTATACATTATTTACCTTTTTAAATCTATGCTTACCTACATTTGTACCTTCTTTTACCTCTGCTTACCTACTTTTGATCTCATTTTAGGTATGTTTACTTACTTTTCAACTTTTACCAATGTTTACCAACTATTTACCTTTTTTTAAATCTATGTTTACTTACCCTTTTAACCTTCTTTTAACTCTGCTTACCTATTTGTTATCTTATTTTACCTGTTTGCTTATTTTTTCAACTTTGCCTGTTTACTTACTTGTTCAATCTTTACCCATGTTTATGTATTATTTACCTTTTTTCATCAATTTTTACCTACATTTTTTACCTTCTTTTACCTCTGCTTACCTACTTTTTATACTTATTTTACCTATGTTTACTTACTTTTCAACTTTTACCTATGTTTACCAATTATTTACCTTTTTTATCTATGTTTACTTACCTTTTTAACCTTCTTTTAACTCTGCTTACCCACTTTTTATCTTATTTTACCTGTTTGCTTAAATTTTCAACTTTGCTTATGTTTACTTACTTGTTTAACTTTTACCTATGTTTATCTATTATTTACCTTTTTTCATCTATTTTTACCTACATTTTTTACCTTCTTTTACCTCTGCTTACCTATTTTTTATACTCATTTTACCTATGTTTACTTACTTTTCAACTTTTACCTGTGTTTACCAATAATTTACCTTTTTTTATCTATGTTTACCTACCTTTTTCAACCTTGCTTACCTACTTTTTATTTTATTTTACCTTTGCTTACCTACCTTTTATCTTATTTTACCTGTTTGCTTACGTTTTCAACCTTTACCTATGTTTAATGTTTTATTTACCTTCTTTTACCTACCGGTATGTTTATCCATTATTTACCTTGTTAAATCTATGCTTACCTAAATTGTTACCTTCTTTTACCTCTGCTTACCAACTTTTGATCTCATTTTACCTATGTTTACTTACTTTTTCAACTTTTACCTATGTGTACCTATTATTTACCTATACCTATGTTTACCTATCTTTTTACCTATGTTTACCTACCCTTTTAGAAGAAGTAGAAGTATTTATTTTATTTCAAACCTGCACAATACAACAACACACTTTTTTTTTTTTTTACATTTTGGCAGAGACATTTATGCATGGCTTCTTTTACCTCTGCTTACGTACTTTGTATCTTATTTTACCTCTGCTTACCTACTTTTTTTTTAATCTTATTTGACCTATGTTTGCTTACTTTTTCAACTTTTACCTATGTTTACCGTTTATTTACTTTCTTTCATCTAAGTTGACCTGCCTCACCTTGCGGTCCTTCTCCTTGACCAGGCCTTGGGACTCT
Source organism: Nerophis lumbriciformis (assembly GCF_033978685.3). Classification (NCBI taxonomy): domain Eukaryota; kingdom Metazoa; phylum Chordata; class Actinopteri; order Syngnathiformes; family Syngnathidae; genus Nerophis; species Nerophis lumbriciformis. The sequence goes on from NC_084561.2 coordinate 845,664, forward strand.
TGGATGTTGTCGTGCAGTTCTTGGACGTGGCTGGACTTGGACTGCAGCTCTTGAAGGCGCCTCTGCACGGCGCTCAGCTGCGTCTCGGCGACCTGCCGCTCGCTCTTGTGAAAGAGAGCCTCCCTCTGCACCTGGAACACCTGTGCAGGTAGAAGAGGATGAATAATGGAGGTGGTGAAAGTCACATGGATAATGGATTAGCTGCAACATGACCTCGGTGCAGGTCTTCTCGTGTTTGCGCGTGAGATCGTTGAAGCGGGCCATCATGGCGTTGACCTCGGCCTGCATGGACAAGCGCAGGGCCTGGTGGTCCTCCTGGGAGATGAGACCTTGCTCCGCCGCCTTGTGGGACTTCATCTCCCTCAGCTCCGTCTCCTTGTCACTCAGGGCCTCCTCAGCTGCCGCCGCACTTCTCTCACTGGCCTGCAGGGAGCGCTCCAGCTCCTCCTACAAGACCGCCAGGTGGGGTCAAACTGCAGAACTGCTTTGATCTGACACTTCTCAGAATATTCCATTCAGAATCATTCTTACTAGCGCCTTCTTACTAGATTCATCCATCAAATTGCTCAGAAAGAAGCTTTGACAAATATATTCTCTTGCTTCAATCATCAATACAATGTTCAGTACTTTTGTGTGTTACCAAATATGAATCGTTTTTAATAAAAAGATCACTTTTATTGCGACATTTAAAAAGCAGCTGATGTCCAGTTGTCAGATTTGGTTTTGTCGTCACATTTCTGAGTCTTACTTCCAGGTGGGACAATAAGTTGCGTGTGGAGAGGGCGTGGCCAACTTGCTTTCAAAGTTGGTAGCAAATATGGCGCCCGGTGTTCACGTGATTCCTAAATGATTGGTCAAAAGCTCCTCCCGTGACTACAGGGCGCCATGTTTGCTACCCTCTTTGAAATATGGGTTGTCCATACACGGCTCTTGTTTCTGGTGTGTTGAGCTTATCAGTTCAGTCTTTGCTGTCTTTTGTCGCGCCCTGAAAAGTGTTTACCGTTTACACATGCTTACCTATTTTAACCATTTTTTTTTATACCAATGTTTAACTACTTTTGTACCCCTAAGTTCACCTGTTTTTTTTTTGTTTTTTTTACCTTTTTTGCCTACTTTTACATACTTTTTGTAAAATCTTATTTTACATATGTTGCCCTATTTTTTTTACCTTCTTTTACTTATTTTACCTATTTTTTAACCTTCTTTTACTTGTTTTGATATACCTACGTTTTACCCTTTCTTTACCTAAGTTCACCTAATTTTTTCTTACCTTATTTTATATACGTTTTACCTTTTATTTAAGTTTACCTTTTTTTTTTTTACCTTTTTCTACCTATGCACTTACCTATTTTTTTCAACCTTCTTTTACTTATTTTACCTACTTTTTAACCTTCTTTTACTTATTTTACCTACTTTTTAACCTTCTTTTACTTGTTTTAATATACCTACGTTTTTACCCTGTATTTACCTAAGTTCACCTAATTTTTTTTTCTTATTTTATATACGTTTTACCTTTTACTTAAGTTTACCTATTTTTTTTTTACCTTTTTCTACCTATGTACTTACTTATTTTTTACAACCTTCTTTTACTTATTTTACCTACTTTTTAACCTTCTTTTACTTATTTTACCTACTTTTTAACCTTCTTTTACTTGTTTTAATATACCTATGTTTTTACCCTTTATTTACCTAAGTTCACCTAATTTTTTTTCTTATTTTATATACGTTTTACCTTTTACTTAAGTTTACCTATTTTTTTTACCTTTTTCTACCTATGTACTTACCTATTTTTTTCAACCTTCTTTTACTCATTTTACCTACTTTTTAACCTTCTTTTACTTATTTTACCTACTTTTTAACCTTCTTTTACTTGTTTTAATATACCTACGTTTTACCCTTTCTTTACCTAAGTTCACCTAATTTTTTCTTACCTTATTTTATATACGTTTTACCTTTTATTTATGTTTACCAATTTTTTTTAACCTTTTTCTACCTATGCACTTACCTATTTTTTTAACCTTCTTTTACTTATTTTACCTACTTTTTAACCTTATTTTACTTGTTTTAATATACCTACGTTTTACCCTTTATTTACCCAAGTTCACCTAATTTTTTTTCTTATTTTATATACGTTTTACCTTTTACTTATGTTTACCTATTTTTTTTAACCTTTTTCTACCTATGTACTTATTTTTAACCTTCTTTTACTTATTTTACCGACTTTTTAACCTTTTTTTTTACTTGTTTTAATGTACCTACGTTTTTACCCTAAGTTCACCTATTTTTTTTTACCCTATTTTATATACATTTTACCTTTTTACTTATGTTTACCTACGTTTTTTACATTCTTTTACCTATATGCTTACCCATTTTTTTTTTACCTTCTTTTACCTATTTTCCCGAAAGTGCTAAAAAAAAAAGTATGTGCTAGCTTGATGCTTATTTACATGGGATTTACCATATAATGCTACTGATTAGCATTAGCGATTTTACATGGCGATTTAAGATGGCCTAAAAAACTTTTTTTTTTTAATCTATTTTTTTAAAATGGAATGAAAAAATTGCGATTCAATTTGTGAATAAATTTATTCCGACTTTTTCCCTGTCGTCTACCTTTTTACGAGTAACGTAAAAGTTTGTCATAAGACTTGCTGACGTAAAAGTTTCCCCTCCAACCTTGACTTTCTGGTGCTCCTGCCTCGGTACGGCGTCATGCACGACCTCCAGCCTGGCCTCCAGTCTGGCCGAACGCTCCTCCGCCTCCGTCCGCAGAGTCTTCTCCTGCTGGAGCTCCTGTAAGGTCTGAGCCAGCTGCTCCGACACGGCGGACAGCGCCTCCTTGTGCACGGAGAGCGGCACGGCGTCCTTCAGCTGCAGGTGGTCCCGGGCGCGGCTCTCGCGCTCGGCACACAGGCAGTCCAGGGCTTGGGCAGCTTCCTGGCGAGCCGCCTCCAGTTCCTCTCGGACTGAGGTCAGGGTTCGCCTGGAGCGCGCTAAAGAGACGGAAACATGGTCATTCACAAAACTGGACTCTGCAACTTTACCATTGTAGTATCCGATACAATATGAAATAACATGTTTTCCCAGATCGTGTAAGGCTACATTCCTAGGACCTTTTGGCTAGATTTGGCTGGATTCTCCATTTTAACCTGATTCTCGATTCAAAGCGATTCTCGCGATGTGTTACCTCGTACTTATAATAACACCTTTTCGAAACAAGTTACAGGTTACAAAAGCTGCTTTTTGGCTGCTGACGTATGACAAATACACACAGTGAGTAGGCGCGGTGATGGCCTGAAAAAACATATTTTTAAAAATCCATTCTTGAAAATGTGCAAACGTGGTACGCGACAAACTAAAAAAGGGAATACTAAAGACCAGGGGAAAAAAAGGCCAGAAAAGTTCAGCGTGGACTCGTTTTTATGAGGTTGTAAATCAGGATGATAGTAATGCTGGCTACGTGATTTGCAAGAGCTGGAACGCTGTTTATGTCTACGACAGTCACAAAAACCGGGACATCTAACATGGTGCATCACATTTGTGCAAAACCCCGAACCTCCACAAACACCCTGAGCATGAGCAGTTTCGTCCGCCGTGATCCCAGAAGAGTGCCACAGGATGTTAAAACAAGATAGAACGTGTGCGTCTGGGCCGTGACAGCGTGGCACGCATTGAATGTCTCTGCTGCATTGGATCAGTCTCCTTTCTTTAACAGGCAAAAGCTTTATAACCTCACTAATGCCTTGCATCGTCTATATTAGATATATAACAACGGGCGGGTGCGGGCGGCTGCGGTTTTGATTAAATGTTAGATCGGGTGGATGGCGGATGGTTGACGACTTTTGTGATGCGGTTGCGGATGAAATAGTTGCCTATCCGCGCATCTCTAATACATATATATATATATATATATATATATATATATATATATATATATATATATATATATATATATATATATATATACATATATATACATATACACATAAATATACACATATATACACACATATATATATATATGTATATATATAAATCTCCCGGGACAACCATTCTCCCGAATTTATCCCGATTTCCACCCGTACAACAATATTGGGGGCACTGCCTATAACATCCACTTTTCCTCCATACAAACAGCGTGCCGGCCCAATCGCATAATATATGCGGCTTTGACACACTCATAAGTGATTGCAAGGCATACTTGGTCAACAGCCATACAGGTCACACTGAGGGTGGCCGTATAAACAACTTTGACACTGTTACAAATATAAACAATTAAAAAGTTAAAAAAAGTTTAAAAAAGTTAAAAAAAGTTTAAAAAAAGTTAAAAAATTTAAAAAAGTTAAAAAAAAGTTTTAAAAAAGTTAAAAAAATTAAAAAAATTAAAAAAAATTAAAAATTTAAATTTTTTTAAAATTTTTAAAATTTTTAAAATTAAAAAAAAAAAATGTAAAATTAAAAAAAAATTAAAACAATTTTTAAAAAATTAAAAAAAGTTAAAATTTTTACAAAAATTAAAAAAAAAAAAATTTTAAATTAAAAAACTTTTTTTTTTAAATTAAAAAAAATTAAAAAATTAAAAAAAAATGTTTTAAGTTAAAACATGATTTTCAAGGTAAAAAAAAATTTTCAAGGTAAAAAAAAATTTTCAAGGTAACATTTTTTTTTCAAGGTAAAAAATTATTTTCAAGGTACAAAAAATTTTTCAAGGTAACATTTTTTTTTCAAGGTAAAATTTTTTTTTCAAGGTAAATTTTTTTTTTCAAGGTAAAAAATGATTTTCAAGGTACAAAAACATTTTCAAGGTAAAATTTTTTTTTCAAGGTAAAAATTTTTTTTCAAGGTAAAAAATGATTTTCAAGGTACAAAAAAATTTTCAAGGTAAATTTTTTTTTTCAAGGTAAAAAAATGATTTTCAAATTTTTTTAATTTTTAAAAAATGTTTTTAATTTTTTTTATTTTTTTTATTTTTTTTTATTTGTAAAATGTAATGACAAACACATTTCGGGAGAACACCGTAACACAACAGAAACACAACAGAACAAATACCCAGAACCCCTTGCAGCACTAACTCTTCCGGGACGCTACAATATACACCCCCCCGCTACTCCCCAACCTCAATCCCTGGTGAAATAGCGTCCGACTCAGTAGGCTCCACCATGTTGCACATGACTTACGGGATGTGGCGGAGAGCTCGGAGCTTTCAGAGTGCTCCTCCTCCTCCTCCTCCTCCTCCTCCTCCTTGCCATGTGCAGGAGGCCTGACTCTCTCCAGCTCCAGCAGGGCGTCGTTGAGCCTCCTGGCCACCTCCGCTCTCTCCCTGGCCAGCTGCTCACACTGGTGACCCAGGGCCACCTGCACCTCCTCCAGGTGGGAGCGCGGCACACACTTCTTCAGCTCGCCCTCCAGCTCCCCCACACGCTCCTGGAGGCCACGGACCCGCTCTGCCTTCGGTCCCGCGCCTCCTGGCGGCTCCTCCCCCTCCGCCGTCTCCAGCTCGGCAGCTTTTCCGTCTCCGTCCGCAGCTTCGAGTCGCTGGACTCGCTCCGTCAGCTGTCGGATTGTGTCGGCGTCCTGAGAGTTCCGTGCGACCGCCTCGGCCCGCCTCTTTGCAAGCTCCTCCTCCAGCTCGGCCACCCTCGCCTTCAGCTGCCGGGCCTCTGGGTTGGGGTCTCCTTCGGCAGAGTCCACAGAGAACACCCCCAGATGCATTTGCTCCTTGAGCTGCTCCAGCTCGGACTGGGAGGAGGCCAGCTGCTCCTGGAGGCCATGCAGCTGCTCCTGGAGAACCTCCCGACTCTCTGCGCTGCAAAAAGTCAGTGTTCAAAAACAAGAAAAAATTTAAGCTGCAAGCTTGAAGGGGGAATTGCCAACTTCCTGTTGATTTTAGCTGAAGAATGTTATAGTATGAAATCTAGGTCTAAGTGAGACCTACATGGAGGTTTTTGTTTCATGTCGCTAGACATTCCTACTGGAAGTTACAGGCAGTTTTGTCTGTGTTTTATTCCTAGGGGGCGCTAGAGCGCATTTTTAAGTTTTGGGGCTAGGTTTTTTTTTTTTATCAAATCGAAATTTTCGCCAGTCCTGATGTGTGTGTGTCAAATATGGTGAGTTTTGAAGCATGTTAAGAGGGTCAAATTACAGCTCAAAGAGGTGGCGGTATAATAATAATAACAACTTTTTTTTTGAAGGGGGAATGCAAACTTCCTGTGGATTTTTGCTGAGGGTTGTTAATATATGAAATGTAGATCTAAGTGAGACCTACATAGAGGTTTTTGTTTCATGTCTCTAAGACATTCCTACTGGAAGTTACAGGCAGTTTTGCCTGAGTTTTCTTCCTAGGAGCAGTTGTGTCTGTGTTTTCTTCCTAGGGGGCGCTAGACCGAAATTTTGAGTTTTGGGGTTGTTGTTTTTTTTAAATTAAATTGCAATCTTTGCCAGTCCTGATGTGTGTGTCCAGTTTGGTGAGTTTTGAAGCATGTTAAGGGGGCCAAATTACAGCTCAAAGAGGCAAAAGTGACTGTTTTTACAAAACATTTGTTTTGAAGGGGGAATTGCCAACTTCCTGTTGATTTTAGCTGAAGAATGTTATAGTATGAAATCTAGGTCCAAGTGAGACCTACATGGAGGTTTTTGTTTCATGTCACTAGACATTCCTACTGGAAGTTACAGACAGTTTTGTCTGTGTTTTATTCCTAGGGGGCGCTACAGCGCATTTTTAAGTTTTGGGGCTAGGTTGTTTTTTTATCAAATCGAAATTTTCGCCAGTCCTGATGTGTGTGTCAAATATGGTGAGTTTTGAAGCATGTTAAGAGGGTCAAATTACAGCTCAAAGAGGTGGCGGTATAATAATAATAACAACTTTTTTTCTGAAGGGGGATTGCAAACTTCCTGTTGATTTTTGCTGAGGGTTGTTAGTATATGAAATGTAGGTCTAAGTGAGACCTACATAGAGGTGTTTGTTTCATGTCTCTACAACATTCCTACTGGAAGTTACAGGCAGTTTTGTCTGAGTTTTCTTCCTAGGAGCAGTTGTGTCTGTGTTTTCTTCCTAGGGGGCGCTAGAGCGCAATTTTGAGTTTTGGAGTTTGCTTTTTTTATTAGATCGCAATTTTTGCCAGTCCTGATGTGTGTGTCCAGTTTGGTGAGTTTTGAAGCATGTTAAGGGGGCCAAATTACAGCTCAAAGAGGCAAAAGTGACTGTTTTTACAAAACATTTGTTCTGAAGGGGGAATTGCCAACTTCCTGTTGATTTTAGCTGAAGAATGTTATAGTATGAAATCTAGGTCTAAGTGAGACCTACATGGAGGTTTTTGTTTCATGTCGCTAGACATTCCTACTGGAAGTTACAGACAGTTTTGTCTGTGTTTTATTCCTAGGGGGCGCTACAGCGCATTTTTAAGTTTTGGGGCTAGGTTTTTTTTTAATCAAATCGAAATTTTCGCCAGTCCTGATGTGTGTGTGTCAAATATGGTGAGTTTTGAAGCATGTTAAGAGGGTCAAATTACAGCTCAAAGAGGTGGCGGTTTAATAATAATAACAACTTTTTTTTTGAAGGGGGATTGCAAACTTCCTGTTGATTTTTGCTGAGGGTTGTTAGTATATGAAATGTAGGTCTAAGTGAGACCTACATAGAGGTTTTTGTTTCATGTCTCTAAGACATTCCTACCGGAAGTTACAGGCAGTTTTGTCTGAGTTTTCTTCCTAGGAGCAGTTGTGTCTGTGTTTTCTTCCTAGGGGGCGCTAGAGCGCAATTTTGAGTTTTGGGGTTTGCTTTTTTTATTAGATCGCAATTTTTGCCAGTCCTGATGTGTGTGTCCAGTTTGGTGAGTTTTGAAGCATGTTAAGGGGGCCAAATTACAGCTCAAAGAGGCAAAAGTGACTGTTTTTACAAAACATTTGTTTTGAAGGGGGAATTGCCAACTTCCTGTTGATTTTAGCTGAAGAATGTTATAGTATGAAATCTAGGTCTAAGTGAGACCTACATGGAGGTTTTTGTTTCATGTCGCTAGACATTCCTACTGGAAGATACAGACAGTTTTGTCTGTGTTTTATTCCTAGGGGGCGCTAGAGCACATTTTTAAGTTTTGGGGCTAGGTTTTTTTTTTTATCAAATCGAAATTTTCGCCAGTCCTGATGTGTGTGTGTCAAATATGGTGAGTTTTGAAGCATGTTAAGAGGGTCAAATTACAGCTCAAAGAGGTGGCGGTATAATAATAATAACAACTTTTTTTTTGAAGGGGGATTGCAAACTTCCTGTTGATTTTTGCTGAAGGTTTTTGGTATATGAAATGTAGGTCTAAGTGAGACCTACATAGAGGTTTTTGTTTCATGTCTCTAAGACATTCCTACCGGAAGTTACAGGCAGTTTTGTCTGAGTTTTCTTCCTAGGAGCAGTTGTGTCTGTGTTTTCTTCTTAGGGGGCGCTAGAGCGCAATTTTGAGTTTTGGGGTTTGCTTTTTTTATTAGATCGCAATTTTTGCCAGTCCTGATGTGTGTGTCCAGTTTGGTGAGTTTTGAAGCATGTTAAGGGGGCCAAATTACAGCTCAAAGAGGCAAAAGTGACTGTTTTTACAAAACATTTGTTTTGAAGGGGGAATTGCCAACTTTTTCCTAGGGGGCGCTAGAGCGCAATTTTGAGTTTTGGAGTTTTTTTTCATAACATGACATCATCGCGCCAAAATGATCAATCAGTCAATCAAAGTTAACTTATATAGCCCTAAATCACCAGTGTCTCAAAGGGCTGCACAAGCCACAATGACATCCTCGGCTCAGATCCCACATCAGGGCAAGGAAAAACTCAACCCAATGGGATAACAATGAGAAACCTTGGAGGGGACCGCAGATGTGGGGACCCCCCTGGGTGACCGGTGCAATGGACGTCGAGTGGATCTAGCATAATATTGTGAGAGTCCAGTCCATAGTGGATCTAACATAACAGTGAGAGTCCAGTCCATAGTGGATCTAACATAATAGTGAGAGTCCAGTCCATAGTGGATCTAACATAATAGTGAGAGTACAGTCCATAGTGGATCTAGCATAATAGTGAGAGTCCAGTCCATAGTGGATCTAACATAATAGTGTGAGAGTCCAGTCCATAGTGGATCTAACATAATAGTGAGAGTCCAGTCCATAGTGGATCTAACATAATAGTGTGAGAGTCCAGTCCATAGTGGATCTAACATAATAGTGAGAGTCCAGTCCTTAGTGGATCTAACATAATAGTGAGAGAGTCCAGTCCATAGTGGATCTAACATAATAGTGAGAGTCCAGTCCTTAGTGGATCTAACATAATAGTGAGAGAGTCCAGTCCATAGTGGATCTAACATAATAGTGTGAGAGTCCAGTCCATAGTGGATCTAACATAATAGTGTGAGAGTCCAGTCCATAGTGGATCTAACATAATAGTGAGAGTACAGTCCATAGCGGATCTAACATAATAGTGAGAGTCCAGTCCATAGTGGATCTAACATAATAGTGTGAGAGTCCAGTCCATAGTGGATCTAACATAATAGTGTGAGAGTCCAGTCCATAGTGGATCTAACATAATAGTGAGAGTCCAGTCCATAGTGGATCTAACATAATAGTGTGAGAGTCCAGTCCATAGTGGATCTAACATAATAGTGTGAGAGTCCAGTCCATAGTGGATCTAACATAATAGTGAGAGTCCAGTCCATAGTGAATCTAACATAATGGTGTGAGAGTCCAGTCCATAGTGGATCTAACATAATAGTGTGAGAGTCCAGTCCATAGTGGATCTAACATAATAGTGAGAGTCCAGTCCATAGCGGATCAAACATAATAGTGAGAGTACAGTCCATAGCGGATCTAACATAATAGTGGGACTCCAGTCCATAGTGGATCTAACATAATAGTGAGAGTCCAGTCCATAGTGGATCTAGCATAATATTGTGAGAGTCCAATCCATAGTGGATCTAACATAATAGTGTGAGAGTCCAGTCCATAGTGGATCTAACATAATAGTGAGAGTCCAGTTCATAGTGGATCTAACATAATTGTGAGAGTTCAGTCCATAGTGGATCTAACATAATAGTGAGAGTCCAGTCCATAGCGGATCTAACATAATAGTGGGACTCCAGTCCATAGTGGATCTAACATAATAGTGAGAGTACAGTCCATAGCGGATCTAACATAATAGTGGGACTCCAGTCCATAGTGGATCTAACATAATAGTGAGAGTCCAGTCCATAGTGGATCTAACATAATAGTGTGAGTCCAGTCCATAGTGGATCTAACATTATAGTGAGAGTCCAGTCCATAGTGGATCTAACATAATAGTGAGAGTCTAGTCCATAGTGGGGCCAGCAGCAAGTCTTACTGTTCCTGTGGCACACTGGACGCCCTATTGGACGTCTGGGCCTGGGTCAAGCGCTCCTGCAGGGCCTCCAACTCCTTCCTGATGCCCTCATACTGGACTAAGGGTACAAACTCTGGGCCCGGGTTCTGCATGTCGGTGTCGTCCTTCTCAAACATCTCCATCACCTGTGCAGCAAAGACGGATCAAGTCAAGAAAGGCCACGTCGGGTGCGGATGAAACGGGAACAGGAGACAAAAACCTGCACTTTGAGGACCAGCTCAGCGTTCTGAGAGGCCAGCTCCTCTATTTGTTTGTGCAATTCTTCCACGGCTGCTTCCGAGGAGGCCTGGTCTGGGCCGGGTGAGGCTCTGGAGCGCTTGGAGAGCAACCTCTCTGAAGGATGCGACAACATTACAAGTACAGTGAAGTCAGACTGCGAGACGGGAGACGGCACACCTGAGAACATGTCGTCCAGGTCCTCAGAGTCGCTGGCGTCCACGCCGTTGACTCCCTTCCGCTCCTCGATCAACTTGTCCCGCTCCGCCTCCGCCTCCTTCAGGCGCCGCTTGAGTGCGGACAACTGCGGAGGTGACAGACCCGACTTAGACGCCGGTCACTTGGCATTGGTGTGGTGGCGCAGTACCTCCCCCAGGGCAGAGAGGGCGCTCTGTTGCTGCTGCTCCAAGGCTTTGATCCTCTGGAGGAGACGGCCTCTCTCCAGGCGTAGACGACGGATCTCCTCAAACACCTCCTCGTCTTCCACCTTTACGGAAAGATAGTTGGAGGAACTTTAGCGCGAGAACTGTCAGGACCGTAAAGCGGCAAAGACCTGATGCGGTCCTGGAGGCGGAGGAGAGGGAGTGAGGGGCTCAGGCGACTGGGCGCTGGGAGCGGGACTACGCGGGTGCGGGCTGGGCGGAAAACCCTTAAGGATCAGAAAAACACTTTGCATTCATATTTGTATTTCTGTTTTCAAATCAATATTTTAAAATCACATTAATAACACTTGGATTCATTGTGAATAATCCATACTTGCCAACCTTGAGACCTCCGATTTCGGGAGGTGGGGGAGGGGGGTGGGGGTGGGCGTGGTCGGGTTGGGACGGGGGCGTGGTTGGGGTCGTGGCTAAAAGCATACTTGCCAACCTTGAGACCTCCGATTTCGGGAAGTGGGGGGTGGGTGCGGGGGGCGTGGTTGGGGCGGGGGCGTGATTGGGGGCGTGGTTAAGAGGGGAGGAGTATATTTACAGCTAGAATTCACCAAGTCAAGTATTTCATATATATATATATATATATATATATATATATATATATATATATATATATATATATATATATATATATATACACAGGTAAAAGCCAGTAAATTAGAATTAGGCACGGGTAGATTTTGCGCTGTGTGCAGGCGCCAAGTCCTGTTGGAACTTGAAATCTCCATCTCCATAGAGCAGGTCAGCAGCAGGAAGCATGAAGTGCTCTAAAACTTGCTGGTAGACGGCTGCGTTGACCCTGGATCTCAGGAAACAGAGTGGACCGACACCAGCAGATGACATGGCACCCCAAACCATCACTGATGGTGGAAACTTTACACTAGACTTCAGGCAACGTGGATCCTGTGCCTCTCCTGTCTTCCTCCAGACTCTGGGACCTCGATTTCCAAAGGAAATGCAAAATTTGCATGGTTGGGTGATGGTTTGGGGTGCCATGTCATCTGCTGGTGTCGGTCCACTCTGTTTCCTGAGATCCAGGGTCAACGCAGCCGTCTACCAGCAAGTTTTAGAGCACTTCATGCTTCCTGCTGCTGACCTGCTCTATGGAGATGGAGATTTCAAGTTCCAACAGGACTTGGCGCCTGCACACAGCGCAAAATCTACCCGTGCCTGGTTTACGGACCATGGTATTTCTGTTCTAAATTGGCCCGCCAACTCCCCTGACCTTAGCCCCATAGAAAATCTGTGGGGTATTGTGAAAAGGAAGATGCAGAATGCCAGACCCAAAAACGCAGAAGAGTTGAAGGCCACTATCAGAGCAACCTGGGCTCTCATAACACCTGAGCAGTGCCAGAAACTCATCGACTCCATGCCACGCCGCATTAACGCAGTAATTGAGGCAAAAGGAGCTCCAACCAAGTATTGAGTATTGTACATGCTCATATTTTTCATTTTCATACTTTTCAGTTGGCCAACATTTCTAAAAATCCCTTTTTTGTATTAGCCTTAAGTAATATTCTAATTTTGTGACACACGGAATTTTGGATTTTCATTTGTTGCCACTTCAAATCATCAAAATTAAATGAAATAAACATTTGAATGCATCAGTCTGTGTGCAATGAATAAATATAATGTACAAGTTACACCTTTTGAATGCAATTACTGAAATAAATCAAGTTTTTCAAAATATTCTAATTTACTGGCTTTTACCTGTAAATATACTTACTTTTTTTTTTTTTTTAATTAATAAGAGAAATACTTAAAAAAAAAAAAAATACACGATTAAGCTGTAACTGTACATATTTAATGCCATATTTTTTTGGTGATTAATCGAAGGAGTTAACTCGTTATTTTTGACAGGCCTAATTTTCAGATATATATTAAGGACGTGGATGTAATAATGTTTCATACCTGGAGTGGAGTGCGTGGTGGAGGGGGGGCTTTCCTTTTGCGTGGGCTGGTCCCCCCCTGTGAGGACCCCGAGTGGTTGTGCAGGCTCTGTAGTGCAGTGCAGAAAAAAAATGACATCATTAAGCCGTAACTGGACACATTTAATGCCATATTATTTTTGTGATTAATCAAAGGAGTTAACTCGTTATTTTTGACGGGCCTAATTTTCAGATATGTATTAAGGACATGGATCTAATAATGTTTCATACCTGACTAACCCTAAAGACTCATCAAAGATGGAAAAAAAAGCCATGCAAAACAAGGCAGAGAAGAACAAAAGCACAACAACACAAAATAGCATACTTGCCAACCTTGAGACCTCCGATTTCGGGAGGTGGGGGGTGGAGGGTGGCGGGGGGCGTGGTTGGGGGCGCGGTTAAGAGGGGAGGAGTATATTTACAGCTAGAATTCACCAAATCAAGTATTTCACATATATATATATATATATATATATGAAATACTTGACTTCACCAAGTCAAGTATTTCTTATATATAAATATGTATATATATATATATATATACATATATATATATATATATATATAGACTGGCAGTGTGTCGCGCCTCGCCAAGGAGCAGCGAGAATACCAAGAATCGCATATGCCAAATTTTCAAAGAGAACGGCCTACGGATCACGATTGAAGCCAACAAGCAAACCGTCAACTTCCTTGACGTCACTTTCAACCTGAGAAATAACAGCTACCAACCATTCACGAAACCCAACACAACACTCCAATACGTGCACCATGACAGCAACCACCCACCCACCACCACGAAAAGAATACCTACCGGAATTAATAAAAGGCTATCGATGCTGTCATCTAGCAAAGCTGAATTTGACCAAGCAACCCCCCCGTACCAAAAAGCCCTTGATGAAAGCGGATACAATTTCACCCTCACCTATGAACCCACGCCAGGAAACCAGCCAAAAAAGAACAGAAAACGAAACAACATCATCTGGTACAACCCCCCATACAGCAAAAACGTCTCAACTAACATTGGACACAAATTCCTCAATCTGATTGACAAACACTTTCCCAAAGACAACACCCTAAGAAAAGTATTCAACAAGAACAACATTAAATTGAGCTACAGCTGTATGAACAATATACGACAAATCATCTCAAACCACAACAAAACAATTGCAAATGAGCCGTCGGCCCCCGGACAGAGCGACTCCAAAACCAACAAAGGCTGTAACTGTCGAAAGAAACCTGATTTCCCTCTCAACGGGGGGTGCTTACAAACATCAGTTGTCTACCAATCTAAGGTAATACGCAAGGACATTAACACATCCGACACATATGTAGGATTAACCGAGGGAGAGTTCAAAACCAGATGGAACAATCACAAGGCTTCTTTCAGGAACCAAAACCTGCGAAATACCACAGAACTCAGCAAACACATTTGGGACCTCAAAGACAATAATGTTGAATATTCAATAACATGGCAAATTCTTGCATCCAGCACACCTTACAATAGTGGTAATAAAAGATGCAACCTATGCTTGAAAGAGAAACTGTTTATTATTTACCGTCCAGACCTGTCATCCCTCAACAAGCGCAGCGAAATTGTAACAGCATGCCGCCACAGACGGAAACACCTCCTAGGTAACACATGAGCCAATCACCACGCCCCTACGCCAGCCTGTACCCACCCACTCTGTGCCCTATATAAACCATGGTATGTGAATGCTCCCATTAAAATCTCCTGATGATTGAGGGAACCCCCCCTCATGAAACAGGCCTGTAGAGATGAAATAGTCTTGTGATTTTTTCCCCACACATACATATATATATATATATATATATATATATATATAGTATATATAAGACATACTTGACTTTCAGTGAATTCTAGCTATATATATATTTTATTTTTTATTTATTTTATTTTTTTATTATATATATATATATATATATATATATATATATATATATATATATATATGTATATATATGTATATATATATATATATATATATATATATATATATATATATATATATATATATATATATATATATATATATATATATATATATATATATATATATATATATATATATATATAAGAAATACTTGACGTTCAGTGAATTCTAGCTATATATATATATATATATTTTGTTATCAACATGCCATAGACACTACTGCCATCAAACTTGTTGCAGGTGCAACTTATTGTCAGGCTTGCGCGATAATAAGACGAGATATAACAACTGGACAGTAGTTGTCATAATCGGCTCATTTTGAAATGTTGCAATACATTTTATTAACACGCAAGTTTAGAAAATGCTTTATTTTGATGAACGGCCATATGTTTTGATGAAGTGTGTCATTTTGCAAATAATCTAGGAATTAAGGAATTTGAACGTGGTGTTTGGAAAAGTGTGTAAATCCTTTTGAAAAAAGACACACAGTTAAACGAAAATTGAAAGTATGTTGGAGTTGGGGTGTTGGTGGAGGGAACAGTGATAAAGTCATCTAAAATAATTTGTGTTAAAACGGGGGGCAGATAAATAAAAGAATATTATTCTTCCTTCTGCTCCTTTCTGATCATGGAAATGTATAAGAAACAAAAAACAATGAAAGTGTGAACTGTACGTGGCTTGTATATATGCATTTTCATGAAAGGAATAAAAAGAAATGAATGAATGAATGAATATATATATATATATATATAAAAGAAATACTTGATTTTCAGTGTTCATTTATTTACACATATACACACACATAACACTCATCTACTCATTGTTGAGTTAAGGGTTGAATTGTCCATCCTTGTTCTATTCTCTGTCACTATTTTTCTAACCATGCTGAACACCCTCTCTGATGATGCATTCCGCTTCGTCTCCTTGTTGTGTGCGCGGTTGTGCACTGCACTCTCTAAAAGCCGTAGATGTTATTGTCACATATGCATGTACAGTAGAGGGCAGTATTGTCCTGTTTAAGAGTGTCACAACATTGCTGTTTACGGCAGACGAACTGCTTTACGGTAGACAAAAACGTGACTGCTGTTGTTATGTGTTGTTGCCGCGCTGGGGGGGACGTTAATGAAACTGCCTAACAATATACCTGGAGGGGGCGTGGCCTCCAGCTCCGCCAGAATTTCGGGAGATTTTCGGGAGAAAATTTGTCCCGGGGGTCTCCCGGAAAATCCGGGTGGGTTGGCAAGTATGCAAAATAGCCTCATATTGGACATAGGGCTGGCCGATAAAACGATGTCAGAATACATCGCCATAGTCATTTAATCAATAAAATGTTGAATATATTTGATCATAATTATCAATATAAGAGACTTCTATGGTGATACAGTTCTCAGCGCTAATTGGACAACACGATGTAGTAGTTACCTCCTCGCCTGTACCCTCAGAAGCTACTAGGAGACACAACAAGTTCATATTAAGTTATATAAACATTCATTTCCTTCTTTTTTTTGTCTTTCTACAAATAGTTCACAAAAGAATACGGGACCTAATACGGTACCTGGGGGTGCACCATTCTCCAACATGTGCCTGATGCAATGGCTGGCGGCCGCGTATTCGGCCGCTCCCTTCCCGAGGGCGTCGACCAGCTGCGTGTTAGCCCCGCCCCTCAGCAGGGCTGCCACCGTGTCCGCGCTGTCGCTCTCGCAGGCCAACATCAACGCGGTCCTGGCGGAAAAACATTCTTTGTCAGCTACGTGAAGCGTTACGTCACCAATAGTAGCCCTCATTCTTTGCTGTCATTACACATTTATCAGTATTCACATTGGTCAGTAGGGGGCAGTAGGGCGTGTCTTCCCAATTGAATGCTATCACCTGCAGACCGGAAGTGTCTTGTCATTCTGATGAGAGCGACCAGTCTGTGAACAATTGAAACGTCCTGTGTGCTTTTTCCTCCTGTATAACAGGTTAGTTTTGGTGAATCAACTCACTGAATAATATCCATGTGATCTTTATTGTCAGGACTTGATCTTGGGAGTTTGCTTTTCCGGGATGCAACGGAAAGTTGGCTCGGGCGAGACGGGAATGAAGGTACATGATTTATTTATATTTATCAAAAAAAAAGGAATAAACGAAAAGCGCGCACAGTGGCGGAGAAACAAAACTAGACTATAAACACAAAACTTGCACATTGGCAGAAACTATGAACAATTAAACAAAACTTGCAAACTATGGCTTGAATAAAGAAAACTTACTTGGCATGGACAAAAAAGGAGCAGCGTGAACGATGGACATGAAAAGAAGTATCAGGCATGGACAGAGCATAAATGTGGTGTGAGGTCGTCAGGACGAACAACAGAAAATGAATGAACTTAAATACTATGGACATGATTAGTGAAAGCAGGTGCGTGACTCAAAACGTGAAACAGGTGCGTGACGTGACAGGTGAAAACTAATGGTTGCTATGGTGACAAACAAGAGTGCACAATGAGTCCAAACGTGGAACAGGTGAAACTAATGGGGTAATCATGGAAACAAGACAAGGGAGTGAAAAGACAGAAACTAAAGAGTCCTATAACTAAACAAAAACATGACTTAACACAAAACATGATTACACAGACATGACATTTATAAGTTTAAGTACACATTCTGATGGTGGAGCCTAACTCTAAAGTGTTTGTGAGTTGTAGTTTGTATTTGTGAATGAATCCAGTGCACAGCTGCAGTAATCAATACAAAAAGGCGAGTGCGCAATGTTTGTATAGGAACTTCTGATCCTAATTCAGACTCCCAAATTAGAGCTCCCGCTTTCTTATTGATTTTATAATGTATATTTGTATAATGTGTGTGTTCTGAAATAGTGACAGAGAATAGAACAAGGATGGACAATTCAACCCTTAACTCAACAATGAGTAGATGAGTGTTATGTGTGTGTATATGTGTAAATAAATTAACACTGAAATGCAAGTATTTATTTAATTTATTTATATATATATGTAATAAAATATATATATATATATAGCTAGAATTCACTGAAAGTCAAGTATTTCTTATATATATATATATATATCTTAACCACGCCCCCAACCACGCCCCCCGTACCTTGAAAATTTATTTTTACCTTGAAAAATTTTTTTTACCTTGAAAATCATGTTTTAACTTAAAACATTTATTTTTTTATTTTTTAATTTTTTTAAAGTTTAAAAAATTTTTTTTTAAATTTTTGTAAAAATTTTAACTTTTTTTTTAAATTTTTAATTTTTTTTTAATTTTTAAATATTTTTAAATTTTTTAAATTTTTTAAATTTTTTAAATTTTTTAAATATTTTTAACTTTTTTTTAAACTTTTTTAAAACTTTTTTTTTAACTTTTTTAACTTTTTAAAAACTTTTTAAAACTTTTTTTTAACTTTTTAAAATTTTTTTTACCCTAACCCTAACCCTAACCCTAACCCTAACCCTAACCCTAACCCTAACCCTAACCCTAACCCTAATCTTAACCCTAACCCTAACCCTAACCCTAATCTTAACCCTAACCCTAACCCTAACCCTAACCCTAACCCTAACCCTAAAAAAAATGTTAATTGTTAAAATTGTTTAAAAAAATTAAAAACATTTAAAATTGTTTTAAATTGTTTTAAAAAAAATTACAAATTAATTTTTATTAATTATTTTAACAATAGGCTAATGTATATTACTTTATATAGATTCTACAAGAAACACAAAACTTAAAAAAATAAATGATTTACAATTGCACACACAAGGTTTTGTGCAGCTTCACTCATTGTAAAGGAAGATAATGTGCTTCGTACACCTGCAGGACCGCAAGCAAGGTCGAAGAGAAAATGCGGGCTGGAATTTAAGTGATGTGGGCATTTTCTATATGAACAAGTGGAATGGATTGGATACCGACGCACGAAAGGGGCTCTCTACCTTACGCTACGAAGTGAGGGGAAACTGAGTGAATAATAACAGGTTATATGATTATTTATTTAAACTCATATTTGGGCCACTTTATAATGAATATGTCGGCATTTATTTGTAAAAAAAACAAAAAAACCCACCAAATACTTGAGCCCCCCTAAAATAGGCCTAACAACGCCAATGGCCTGGAGGTGTACTTTTAGTGCGGTTTTGAAGGAGGATAGAGATGCCCTTTCTTTTACACTTGTTGGGAGTGCATTCCACATTGATGTGGCATAGAAGGAGAATGAGTTAAGACCTTTGTTAGATCGGAACCTGGGTTTGACGTGGTTAGTGGAGATCCCCCTGGTGTTGTGGTTATGGCGGTCATTTACGTTAAGGAAGTAGTTTGACATGTACTTGGGTATCAGGGAGGTGTAGCGGATTTTATAGACCAGGCTCAGTGCAAGTTGTTTTACTCTGTCCTCCACCCTGAGCCAGCCCACTTTGGAGAAGTGGGTAGGAGTGAGGTG
>NC_084561.2:872500-985000 GCF_033978685.3 Nerophis lumbriciformis
AGAGAGTTCGTTTAACACTTCAAAGAGAGTTCCTCTGGAAGTTGAGCAGATCCTGCCATCTGTCCGTGTTGAAATCACAGTGGCGTTTCACGAGCGTTCTTCCTCTTGTTAGGCCTCGAAAGACAGCATTCATAATACAACGTTTCTTTTGTGATAACTTACAAACAATTATTCCAACAACAACATAGTTTTCTTTTTTGTGTGCTTTGTTTTTGTAAAGGTATAATGACTCTGATATATTTCCATAAAGAAAAGTCTGAAAAAGGTCGGTATATGCTTTATAATTCCTGGCATCCGGGATGGATACTGGTACTTAACGGTACCAATTTTCGGTCCTTCTGTGTGCTATCATGTGTTCACTTTGTCAACAAATCCCTGAGCAAAATGTTTAAGAACAACATTTCTCAACCAGCTATTGCAAGGAATTTAGGGATTTCACCATCTACGCTCCGTAATATCATCAAAAGGTTCAGAGAATCTGGAGAAATCACTGCACGTGAGCCATGATATTACGGACATTCGATACCTCTGGCGGTACTGCATCAAAAAGCGACATCGGTGTGTAAAGGATATCACCACACGGGCTCAGGAACACTTCAGAAAACCACTGTCAGTAACTACAGTTGGTCGCTACATCTGTAAGTGCAAGTTAAAACTCTACTATGCCAAGCGAAAGCCATTTATCAACAACACCCGAGCTGGACCCGAGCTCATCTAAGATGCCATCCATCCATCCATCTTCTTCCGCTTATCCGAGGTCGGGTCGCGGGGGCAGCAGCCTAAGCAGGGAAGCCCAGACTTCCCTCTCCCCAGCCACTTCGTCCAGCTCCTCCCGGGGGATCCCGAGGCGTTCCCAGGCCAGCCGGGAGACATAGTCTTCCCAGCGTGTCCTGGGTCTTCCCCGTGGCCTCCTACCGGTCGGACGTGCCCTAAACACCTCCCGAGGGAGGCGATCGGGTGGCATCCTGACCAGATGCCCGAACCACCTCATCTGGCTCCTCTCCATGTGGAGGAGCAGCGGCTTTACTTTGAGCTCCCCCCGGATGACAGAGCTTCTCACCCTATCTCTAAGGGAGAGTCCCGCCACCCGGCGGAGGAAACTCATTTCGGCCGCTTGTACCCGTGATCTTGTCCTTTCGGTCATAACCCAAAGCTCATGACCATAGGTGAGGATGGGAACGTAGATCGACCGGTAAATTGAGAGCTTTGCCTTCCGGCTCAGCTCCTTCTTCACCACAACGGATCGATACAGCGTCCGCATTACTGAAGATGCCGCACCGATCCGCCTGTCGATCTCACGATCCACTCTTCCCTCACTCGTGAACAAGACTCCGAGGTACTTGAACTCCTCCACTTGGGGCAGGGTCTCCTCCCCAACCCGAAGATGGCATTCCACCCTTTTCCGGGCGAGAACCATGGACTCGGACTTGGAGGTGCTGATTCTCATCCCAGTCGCTTCACACTCGGCTGCGAACCGATCCAGTGAGAGCTGAAGATCCTGGCCAGATGAAGCCATCAGGACCACATCTTCTGCAAAAAGCAGAGACCTAATCCTGCAGCCACCAAACCGGATCCCCTCAACGCCTTGACTGCGCCTAGAAATTCTGTCCATAAAAGTTATGAACAGAATCGGTGACAAAGGGCAGCCTTGGCGGAGTCCAACCCTCACTGGAAACGTGTCCGACTTACTGCCCGCAATGCGGACCAAGCTCTGACACTGATCATACAGGGAGCGGACCGCCAAAATCAGACAGTCCGATACCCCATACTCTCTGAGCACTCCCCACAGGACTTCCCGAGGGACACGGTCGAATGCCTTCTCCAAGTCCACAAAACACATGTAGACTGGTTGGGCAAACTCCCATGCACCCTCAAGGACCCTGCCGAGAGTATAGAGCTGGTCCACAGTTCCACGACCAGGACGAAAACCACACTGTTCCTCCTGAATCCGAGGTTCGACTATCCGGCGTAGCCTCCTCTCCAGTACACCTGAATAGACCTTACCGGGAAGGCTGAGGAGTTGTGATCCCACGATAGTTAGAACACACCCTCCGGTTCCCCTTCTTAAAGAGAGGAACCACCACCCCGGTCTGCCAATCCAGAGGTACCGCCCCCGATGTCCACGCGATGCTGCAGAGTCTTGTCAATCAAGACAGCCCCATCTAAGATGGATTGATGCAAAGTGGAAAAGTGTTCTGTGTTCCACATTTCAAATTGTTTTTGGAAACTGTGTTTGTCAAAGAACAAAGAGGAAAAGAACCATCCGGATTGTTCGAGGCGCAAAGTTAAAAAGCCAGCATGTGTGATGGTATGGGGGTGTATTAGTGCCCAAGACATGGGTAACTTACACATCTGTGAAGGCACCATTAATGCTGAAAGGTACAGTACATGCAGGTTTCGGAGCAACATATGTTGCCATCCAAGCAACGTTGTCATGGACGCCCCTGCTTATTACAGCAAGACAATGCCAAGCCAGGTGTTACAACAGGAGTTAATGTACCTGCATGATGGAGGGGCGTCCTCCCAATGGTGTCGGTGCAATCTACTTCCAGTCTCTCCTGTTACGGACACGACAAGACAACGTTTACACACCATCATGTCCGTTCACTCACCTCTGCTCACCTGTAAAAGTCTCTTTAAACACTCGCTTTGTCCATTTTTGGCCGCCAGGTGAAGGCCGCCGAAACCTGGCAGTTGGAAGCGGTAAACAACCCATAATAGAGATAAAAAGCTGTATTTGATGATAACAAACGACGTACCGGCACCGTCCGTGGCACCGAGGTCTGCCCCGTGAGAGATGATGACCTCCAGACAGTCCATCCGCCCTCGAGACACAGACAGATGGAACCTGCCGGAAGGACACCCAAGACCGTCACGTGCATTGTCTCACATATCGTCATTATATTGTGTGCCTGAATTTCGGGAGATTTTCGGGAGAAAATTTGTCCCGGGAGGTTTTTGGGGAGAGGCGCTGAATTTCGGGAGTCTCCCGGAAAATTCGGGAGGGTTGGCAAGTATGGCAAACTGGCAGCCACGCTTCCGTCAGCCTACCCCAGGGCAGCTGTGGCTACAAATGTAGCTTACCACCACCAGGTGTGAATGAATGATGGGTTCCCACTTCTCTGTGAGCGCTTTGAGTATCTAATAATAGAAAAGCGCGATATAAAAATCTAATCCATTATTATTATTTTATTATATGTATACATAGATCATACTTGCCAACCCTCCCGGATTTTCTGGGAGACTCCCGAAATTCAGCGCCTCTCCCGAAAACCTCCCGGGACAAATTTTCTCCCGAAAAACTCCCGAAATTCAGGCGGACCTGAGTGACGTGTTGACAACACACAACAACAGTGTCTACCGTAAAGCAGTTCGTCTGCCGTAAACAGCAATGTTGTGACACTTTTAAACAGGACAATACTGCCATCTACTGTACATGCATATGTGACCCACCCATAATGTGTCACATGTTTGTGTTGATTTATTTATTTTATTTTGTGGTTTGAATTCGTTTTTGGAGCTGTCATTACACATTTATCAGTATTCACATTGGTCAGTAGGGGGCAGTAGGGCGTGTCTTCCCAATTGAATGCTATCACCTGCAGACCGGAAGTGTCTTGTCATTCTGATGAGCGCGACCAGTCTGTGAACAATTGAAACGTCCTGTGTGCTTTTTCCTCCTGTATAACAGGTTAGTTTTGGTGAATCAACTCACTGAATAATATCCATGTGATCTTTATAAGTTTAAGTACACATTCTGATGGTGGAGCCTAACTCTAAAGTGTTTGTGAGTTGTAGCTTGTAAATGAACACTGAAATTCAAGTATTTATTTTATATATATATATATATATATATATATATATATATATATATATATATATATATATATATATATATATATATATATATATATATATATAGCTAGAATTCACTGAAAGTCAAGTATTTCTTATATATATATATATCTTAACCACGCCCCCCGCCACACCCCCGACCACGCCCCCGCCCCCACCTCCCGAAATCGGAGGTCTCAAGGTTGACAAGTATGACATAGATAGATATACCGGCCCCCAGACACATATTTTCTCTAAATGTGGCCCCCCCGAGTCAAAATAATTGCCCAGGCCTGGTGTAGACCGTTGTATTGACAGTTGTACTGAAAATGTATCTCGTATTTTCTTGAGTGTAATGACAATAAAGCTCATCTATTCCATTATAATGCTGTTTGGAAATAAACACTGTTGCCTTGGCTTTGCATCAAATCAAATTGTTCCCTGGGTGACGCCAGATCTAACGTTCAGTCTTTCCTTAGTCAGTTCAATTATTATGTTTTCAAACTAAAATGTGTGGATAATGACGACACATTTTAGTATTGCAGTCTATTGCACTTACGCAGACTTGCCCTCAGCATCCAGCTTGGTGGGACAGAGGCCTTTTTTAAGGATGAGGGCGGACACTTTGTCGGCATCGTTCTGCTCCACAGCCCGGAGGAGTCTCTCGTCACTCTTGCACCAGTCCTGGCTCTAAAAGGACCCAACCAGAACAGCAAACTCATCACACACACACACACACACACACACACACAACAATGCACAAAATACTTTGGCAGCACGATTGCTGCAAGAAAGGATACATACTGGGAGTGGCTGTAGGTTGAGACAAGTAAAAAAGCTCTTCATCAGGCTAAGAACAGGCTTCTCAGGATCCATACTTTGCTTTACTCTCCTCTTAAGAAACCCCTAAAAGCTCATTCCCCCCCCCCCCCCCCCTGGTTGCTACAAGCGAGGTGAGCTGGCAGCCCAAAGCTGAGTGTCCTTGCAGCGATGTGAGGACTCAGCACAAAGATGCTGGCTGCAAGTTTGGGTGTTCGGTCATACTTGCCAACCCTCCCGGATTTTCCGGGAGACTCCCTTAAATCCAGCGCCTCTCCCGAAAACCTCCCGGGACAAATTTTCTCCCAAAAATCTCCCGAAATTCAGGCACACAATATAAACAGCGTGCCTGCCCAATCACGTTATAACTGTAGAATGATGGAGGGCGAGTTCTTGGTTTCTTATGTGGGTTTATTGTTAGGCAGTTTCATTAACGTCCTCCCAGCGCGGCAACAACACACAACAACAATAAGCAGTCACGTTTTCGTCTACCGTAAAGCAGTTTGTCTGCCGTAAACAGCAATGTTGTGACACTCTTAAACAGGACAATACTGCCATCTAGTGCATTTGATGAAAGCACTTTTGTGCGTGCCACACAGCAATGCATCATCAGAGAGGGTGTTCAGCATTGTTAGAAAAATAGTGACAAATAGAACAAGGATGGACAATTCAACCCTTAACTCAACAATGAGTGGATGAGTGTTATGTGTGTGTATATGTGTAAATAAATGAACACTGAAATTCAAGTATTTATTTTATACATACCGTATTTTCCGCACTATAAGGCGCACCTAAAAACCACAAATTTCCTCAAAAGCTGACAGTGCGCCTTATAACCCGGTGCGCTTTATATATGGATTAATATTAAGATTCATTTTCATAAAGTTTCGGTCTCGCAACTTCGGTAAACAGCCGCCATCTTTTTTCCCGGTAGAACAGGAAGCGCTTCTTCTTCTACGCAAGCAACCGCCAAGGTAAGCACCCGCCCCCATAGAACAGGAAGCGCTTCTTCTTCTACTGTAAGCAACCACCCGCCCGCGTAGAAGAAGAAAAAGCGCGCGGATATTACCGAACGTTTCATTTCCTTTGTGTGTTTACATCTGTAAAGACCACAAAATGGCTCCTACTAAGCGACAGGGATCCGGTTCATGAAAAGACGCAATCTCTCCATCCGCACACGGATTACTATTTCACAGCAACTGATATTCCTGTGAACCGCACTGTGGATACAACGGGAGCACGTACGGTGAATATTCGCACCACAGGGAATGAGAAGTCATCCTTCACTGTGGTTCTAGCTTGCCATGTTAATGGCCAGAAACTTCCACCCATGGTGATATTCAAAAGGAAGACCTTGCCAAAAGAGACCTTTCCAGCCGGCGTCATCATAAAAGCTAACTCGAAGGGATGGATGAAGAAAAGATGAGCGAGTGGTTAAGGTAAGTTTAAGTTTACGCGAAGAGGCCGGGTGGCTTTTTTCACGCAGCTCCGTCCATGTTGATATACGTATGTTTGTGATTGCACATTTGCGTACATTTTGGGAGTGAACAGAGTTGTTAGAACGCTGGTTTTTAATATATTATTAAAGTTTGACTGACCTATCTGACTGTTTTTTTGACATTCCTTTAGCGCAGTTAGATGCGGCTTACAACACGGGGCGGCTTATTGGTGGACAAAGTTTTGAAATATGCCGTTCATTGAAGGCGCGGCTTTTAACCCAGGGCGCCTTATGGTGCGGAAAATACGGTATATATATATATATATATATATATATATATATATATATATATATATATATATATATATATATATATATATGTCTTAATAAGGTTATCCAAAAAACAGTGCTCGATACCGTAGTAGAGCGCAATATATGTATGTGTGGGAAAAAAATCACAAGACTACTTCATCTCTACAGGCCTGTTTCATGAGGGGTTCCCTCAATCATCAGGAGATTTTAATGGGAGCATTCACATACCATGGTTTATATAGGGCACAGAGTGGGTGGGTACAGGCTGGCGTAGGGGCGTGGTGATTGGCTCATGTGTTACCTAGGAGGTGTTTCCGTCTGTGGCGGCATGCTGATACAATTTCGCTGCGCTTGTTGAGGGGATGACAGGTCTGGACGGTATATAATAAACAGTTTCTCTTTCAAGCATAGGTTGCATCTTTTATTACCACTATTGTAAGGTGTGCTGGATGCAAGAATTTGCCATGTTATTGAATATTCAACATTATTGTCTTTGAGGTCCCAAATGTGTTTGCTGAGTTCTGTGGTATTCCGCAGGTTTTGGTTCCTGAAAGAAGCCTTGTGATTGTTCCATCTGGTTTTAAACTCTCCCTCGGTTAATCCTACATATGTGTCGGATGTGTTAATGTCCTTGCGTGTTACCTTAGATTGGTAGACAACTGATGTTTGTAAGCACCCCCCGTTGAGAGGGCAATCAGGTTTCTTGCGGCAGTTGCAGCCTTTGTTGGTTTTGGGGTCGCTCTGTCCGGGGGCCGACGGCTCATTTGCAATTGTTTTGTTGTGGTTTGAGATAATTTGTCGTATATTGTTCATGCAGCTGTAGCTCAATTTAATGTTGTTCTTGTTGAATACTTTTCTTAGGGTGTTGCTTTTGGGAAAGTGTTTGTCAATCAGAGTGAGGAATTTGTGGCCAATGTTAGTTGAGACGTTTTTTTGCTGTATGGGGGGTTGTACCAGATGATGTTGTTTCGTTTTCTGTTCTTTTTTGGTTGGTTTCCTGGCGTGGGTTCATAGGTGAGGGTGAAATTGTCTTTTTTGGTTGGTTTCCTGGCGTGGGTTCACACATGAGCCAATCACCACGCCCCTACGCCAGCCTGTACCCACCCACTCTGTGCCCTATATAAACCATGGTATGTGAATGCTCCCATTAAAATCTCCTGATGATTGAGGGAACCCCCTCATGAAACAGGCCTGTAGAGATGAAGTAGTCTTGTGATTTTTTTCCCCCCACACATACATATATTGCGCTCTACTACGGTATCGAGCACTATTTTTTGGATAACCTTATTAAGACATATATATATATATATATATACATATATATATATATATATATATATATATATATATATATATATATATATATATATATATATATATATATATATTGTTGCGTTTTGGACCAGTTGTTCCTCCCAGGGAATTCAAGTCACAATTCGCTCCCAAGTTCTTTCCGACACTTAAAGCTGAGTTGAAAAACCACCAGAGACAGAATAGGTATTTTGTTGTATATTCTCAAAGCTTTGCCAATATACATTGATTGAGACCAGTCTAACCATAGAACATTCTATTGCGCCTCCCAAAATGGTCTGTCTTCCCAACGCCAAAAACCTCTCTTTCCTTCCCCCTCCCTAGCCATAACACAAGCACAACGTCTCCCTAGCCATAATACATTCCAAAGAACTCAAGGTTAACACACACAGTATACTTGCTGACAGAGCATCAAGAGAAGAAATGGAAAACACGAGCTGTTTTCAAATATGACAAAGAAATGGAAGAAGTACAACTTAAATTCGGATATATGTAAATATCTGCCTCCGACTATATATATATATATATATATATATATATATATATATATATATATATATATATATATATATATATATATATATATACATATATATATATATATATATATATATATATATATATATATATATATATATATATATATATATATATATATATATATATATATGAAATACTTGACTTAGTATTTCTTTCCGACAATATATATATATATATATATATGTCTTAATAAGGTTATCCAAAAAACAGTGCTCGATACCGTAGTAGAGCGCAATATATGTATGTGTGGGAAAAAAATCACAAGACTACTTCATCTCTACAGGCCTGTTTCATGAGGGGTTCCCTCAATCATCAGGAGATTTTAATGGGAGCATTCACATACCATGGTTTATATAGGGCACAGAGTGGGTGGGTACAGGCTGGCGTAGGGGCGTGGTGATTGGCTCATGTGTTACCTAGGAGGTGTTTCCATCTGTGGCGGCATGCTGATACAATTTCGCTGCGCTTGTTGAGGGATGACAGGTCTGGACGGTATATAATAAACAGTTTCTCTTTCAAGCATAGGTTGCATCTTTTATTACCACTATTGTAAGGTGTGCTGGATGCAAGAATTTGCCATGTTATTGAATATTCAACATTATTGTCTTTGAGGTCCCATCAACAAGAACAACATTAAATTGAGCTACAGCTGTATGAACAATATACGACAAATTATCTCAAACCACAACAAAACAATTGCAAATGAGCCGTCGGCCCCCGGACAGAGCGACCCCAAAACCAACAAAGGCTGCAACTGCCGCAAGAAACCTGATTGCCCTCTCAACGGTGGGTGCTTACAAACATCAGTTGTTTACCAATCTAAGGTAACACGCAAGGACATTAACACATCCGACACATATGTAGGATTAACCGAGGGAGAGTTTAAAACCAGATGGAACAATCACAAGGCTTCTTTCAGGAACCAAAACCTGCGGAATACCACAGAACTCAGCAAACACATTTGGGACCTCAAAGACAATAATGTTGAATATTCAATAACATGGCAAATTCTCGCATCCAGCACACCTTACAATACTGGTAATAAAAGATGCAACCTATGCTTGAAAGAGAAACTGTTTATTATTTACCGTCCAGACCTGTCATCCCTCAACAAGCGCAGCGAAATTGTATCAGCATGCCGCCACAGACGGAAACACCTCCTAGGTAACACATGAGCCAATCACCACGCCCCTACGCCAGCCTGTACCCACCCACTCTGTGCCCTATATAAACCATGGTATGTGAATGCTCCCATTAAAATCTCCTGATGATTGAGGGAACCCCTCATGAAACAGGCCTGTAGAGATGAAGTAGTCTTGTGATTTTTTTCCCCACACATACATATGTATATATATATATATATATATATATATATATATATATATATATATATATATATATATATATATATATATATATATATATATATATATATATATATATATATATATATTATTATTATTTTTATTTTTTATTTTTATTTATTTATTTTTTTTTGCCAAAATATATGAGTGTATGTCTGTTTGTATGTACAATATATTTGTCTCCCAGTTTGTGCGGGAGCCAAAGTATGGCCCCAGCCACCCATAGAATCCAACCCAGGGAACAAGGGACCACCGGCCCTGTGGGTCCCCGATAATTTTAGTGGGACTTTTTTTTTTTTTAATTGTCATTGCTCAAAAAATGATATTAAATTAAAAATAAATGTTATGAATATTGACCTTTTTAAGGCTCCAATGAAATATTACACTTTGAAATATTGTTTGACAAAAAGAGCATAAAACATAAAAATGATATGTATATAAAGCAACAGATAGACCTGAAGTTAATCTAGAGATTGAAGCGTTGAAAAAAGAAAAAAAAAGATTGTCAATGCTAAAAAAAAAATGATGTAATATAATCAATGTTGTTATGAATTATTGACCAATTCAAGGCTCCAATTACTTCACATTAAATATTGCACTTTTAAATATTTTCTTTGGAAAATATTGCATATTTTGTGTGTTTGTCATAAAAACTAAGTCTTTTTGACAAAAAAGGCATAATACAACCAAACATTAAAAAACCATTATCAAAATAATTAAAAGTTTTAATTGACGGATAGATCTGAAGTTGATGTAACTTATTTCTTAAAAGTTTTGTGACTGGGACCAAACTTGAGGAGAGTCCTAAAAATAAAAGAAACAAATCTATAGATTGTGTAGATTTTAAAATGAATATTATAAGAATAGCAGCGCATGCTTTGATTCTTCAGTGTGTGGCCCTCAGTGGAAAAAGTTTGGACACCCCTGGTTTAACGTGCAGCAAATGCAGAGGTGGGTAGTAACGCGCTACATTTTCTCCGTTACATCTACTTGAGTAACTTTTGGGATAAATTGTACTTCTAAGAGTAGTTTTAATGCAACATACTTTTACTTTTACTTGAGTATATTTATAGAGAAGAAACGCTACTTTTACTCCGCTACTTTTATCTACATTCAGCTCGCTACTCGCTACTAATTTTTATCGATCTGTTAATGCACGCTTTGTTTGTTTTGGTCTGTCAGACAGACCTTCATAGTGCCTGCGTTTCAACAAATACAGTCACTGGTGACGTTCACTCCGTTCCACCAATCAGATGCAGTCACTGGTGACGTTGGACCAATCAAACAGAGCCAGGTGGTCACATGACCTGACTTAAACAAGTTGAAAAACGTATTGGGGTGTTACCATTTAGTGGTCAATTGTACGGAATATGTACTGTACTGTGCAATCTACTAATAAAAGTTCCAATCAATCAATCAAAAGTGTGAAGGAAAAAATACCATTTTTTATTTCAACCGTACATCCCGTCAAAAGCCTAAAGACTGACTGCACAGTTCCTGTCTTCACAATAAAAGTGCCGCTCCATCGCGCCTGCGCTTTCAAAATAAGAGTCTCCGAAAGCCTGCACAAACAAGCTAGCAAGCTACGGAGTTTGCCGCCAATATATTTCTTGTAAAGTGTATAAAAACGAATATGGAAGCTGGACATATAAGATGCCAAAAACCAACCACTTTCATGTGGTATTAGACAGAAAGGAGGAACTTTTTTTCTCCTCCATTTGAAAACGTGGACGTTATCATCACTACTGTCTGATTACAATCAATGCAAGTCATCAGAATCAGGTAATACACCAACTTATATTCTTGTCTTCATGAAAGAAAGGAATCTATATGTGTTAAACATGCATGTATATTCATTAAAACACTATTAACATGTAAACAAAAACGGCAAAATAAATAAATATAAATTATATACTGTATATATCAATGTATATATATATATATATATATATATATATATATATATATATATATATATATATATATATATATATATATATATATATATATATGTGTGTGTGTGTGTGTGTATATATATATATATGTGTGTGTATGTTACTCATCAGTTACTCAGTACTTGAGTAGTTTTTTTACAACATACTTTTTACTTTTACTCAAGTAAATATTTGGGTGACTACTCCTTACTTTTACTTGAGTAATAAATCTCTAAAGTAACAGTACTCTTACTTGAGTACAATTTCTGGCTACTCTACCCACCTCTGAGCAAATGTAAACTTTCTCTTCTCTCTTACAAGTTGACTTCATGCATGTTCTTGATAACGAAGGGCCCGCGGTATAAGGTTTTTCTTTTTGTGTGTGAATAATTAAATGCCACCTGAGCTCTGATGGCCATTGTGGATCTGCTATAGCAGCAGTCTGGTGCCGCCATGACGAACGATACCCCAAAGATGCCCCATTCAAACACACAAAGCACCACATTTATATGTCTACTTAATGCACACAATTAAACAATATAAGGTTGGCCATCATACTAGCAAAAAGCTCTTACCTCATTCTTTTTAAACTTAGCTTTCAGACTCTTCATGCTGCTCTATCTTGACATTAAATGATTATTTAATATGTAACTATTAAAAAAAATAATCCAGAGCTACCTGTACAGGTGCCTTTTGCTTCACCACCTGCCTCTCTCTCTCTCTCTCTCCACACTCCAGAACACCTCTTGTCTAATGACTTGGAACATTGACCCCGCCTCTGTCACTAACCAACCAATCAGTAAAGCGTATTAAGCCGGTTTGGCGTTTGAACCCGCCTACATCACGTACAAGCCAATCCGCAAAGCGTGTAAAGCCGGTTTGGCACCTGATTGGTTGTTATGTTGATGACGTTAGCAGGAAGTAATGTGGAAAGTACACTAGTTTGAAACGTGGTCGAAGCGCCGAGCTTTTTTAAACATTAAAACACGAATGAGAAGACGTTGCAACCCTTTTTTCCCTCGCCTTGGTTATGTTTCCTGTCAGAAAAGAGTAAGTAAACCAATTCTTGTTTTGACAAAGCTTTGGCGCGACAACCAATTGGAAACGCTGGAGGAGCTAAACCCGGAAGTAAACAAAAGGCGAGAAATGTGCGTTCCCACGCTTTAAATGTACACCGAATATAATTAATGATGAACAATGAAGTGTGTTTTCAGTTTAGTTAGGATTGTAATATTCGGTAATGAATCAAAATAGTTAAGGGATGTAAGTAAAAGTCTTAATGTCGATTTACTGAGCGTATACATGCTGTACACAACTTGACCAGCGGGGGGCGGTAAATGCATGTAAGACAATGCCAACCTGTTCCAAAAGACTGGCATTAAACTATAGACATCTTCTTTTTGATTGATTAATTGAAACTTTTATTAGTAGATTGCACAGTACATATTCCGTATAATTGACCACTAAATGGTAGCACCTGAATACGTTTTTCAACTTGTTTAAGTCCGCGTTAATCAATTCATGGTACGCAGCATGGAGCGCTACTGCCTACTGGCGCTGACGAGACGCGGGGCCGCCATCTTGGAGTGGTGATCCGTTCCATTCAGTGCAATTCATTTGGCAGGAGCAATGACATTTAATCAGAGGTGGGTAGAGTAGCCAGAAATTGTACTCAAGTAAGAGTACTGTTACTTTAGAGATTTATTACTCAAGTAAAAGTAAGGAGTAGTCACCCAAATATTTACTTGAGTAAAAGTAAAAAGTATGTTGTGAAAAAACTACTCAAGTACTGAGTAACTGATGAGTAACATATTCATATCATATATATATATATATATATATATATATATATATATATATATATATATATATATATACATACATACATACATACATATACATTGATATATACAGTATATAATTTATAAGTATTTATTTTGCTGTTTTTGTTTACATGTTAAAGGTGTTTTAATGAATATACATGCATGTTTAACATATAGATTCCTTTCTTTCATGAAGACAAGAATATAAGTTGGTGTATTACCTGATTCTGATGACTTGCG
Source organism: Nerophis lumbriciformis (assembly GCF_033978685.3). NCBI lineage: Eukaryota > Metazoa > Chordata > Actinopteri > Syngnathiformes > Syngnathidae > Nerophis > Nerophis lumbriciformis. The sequence goes on from NC_084561.2 coordinate 886,116, forward strand.
TTGATTGTAATCAGACAGTAGTGATGATAACGTCCACGTTTTCAAATGGAGGAGAAGAAAAGTTCCTCCTTTCTGTCTAATACCACATGAAAGTGGTGGGTTTTTGGCATCCTATTTGTCCAGCTTCCATATTCGTTTTTATACACTTTACAAGAAATATATTGGCGTCAAACTCCGTAGCTTGCTAGCTTGTTTACGCTGGCTTTCGGAGACTCTTGTTTTGAAAGCGCAGGCGCGATGGCGCGGCACTTTTATTGTGAAGACAGGAACGTCCTCATGTGCGGTCAGTCTTGAGGCTTTTGACGGGATGTTCGGTTGAAATAAAACAAGTATCTTTTTTCCTTCACACTTTTGATTGATTGATTTGAACTTTTATTAGTAGATTGCACAGTACAGTACATATTCCGTACAATTGACCACTAAATGGTAACACCCCAATAAGTTTTTCAACTTGTTTAAGTCAGGTCATGTGACCACCTGGCTCTGTTTGATTGGTCCAACGTCTCCAGTGACTGCATCTGATTGGTGGAACGAAGTGAAACGTCACCAGTAAGGCAGGCACTTTGAAGGTCTGTCTGACAGACCAAAACAAACAAAGCGTGCATTAACAGATCGATAAAAATTAGTAGCGAGTAGCGAGCTGAATGTAGATAAAAGTAGCGGAGTAAAAGTAGCGTTCCTTCTCTATAAATATACTTAAGTAAAAGTAAAAGTATGTTGCATTAAAACTACTCTTAGAAGTACAATTTATCCCAAAAGTTACTCAAGTAGATGTAACGGAGTAAATGTAGCGCGTTACTACCCACCTCTGCATTTAATTCATCTTACCTCACTGAATACCACTGATTTTTACGCGTATTTTTGTCATACGTGGAGCTATGATAAAGGACACATGTTTTATTATTCATAGTTTGCTTAACAGTAATAGAGTATTCTTATATGCTATAAATGACCAGACGTCCGAGATCAAAACTGGGAATATAATCCCAGAGAAGGGGGGAAAAAACGGTCAACTATTTTTAAATTGAAGAAACAATATGATTAGGTTATATATAGATGCGTATATCCTGCATAAACAATGTATGAATACATTCGATATCCATATATCTATAGACTGTATCTCTGTTGCTGCAGCAGCAGACAGTTTATTCTGTCTTGACACTTTGCATTGATATTTTGTATTACATTTTTCTCTTAAATGATCATGTTTACAGTCATTGTTTTATATGCATTTTTTATGTACCGTATTTTCCGCACCATAAGGCGCCCTGGGTTATAAGCCGCGCCTTCAATGAACGGCATATTTCAAAACTTTGTCCACCTATAAGCCGCCCCGTGTTGTAAGCCGCATCTAACTGCGCTAAAGGAATGTCAAAAAAACAGTCAGATAGGTCAGTCAAACTTTAATAATATATTAAAACCAGCGTGATGTGGGCGCGCATGGAGTCGTATATCAACATGGACGGAGCTGCGTGAAAAAAAGCCACCCGGCCTCTTCGCGTAAACTTCCCTTAACCACTCGCTCATCTTTTCTTCATCCATCCATCCCTTCGAGTTAGCTTTTATGATGACGCCGGCTGGAAAGGTCTCTTTTGGCAAGGTCTTCCTTTTGAATATCACCATGGGTGGAAGTTTCTGGCCATTAGCATGGCAAGCTAGAACCACAGTGAAGGATGACTTCTCATTCCCTGTGGTGCGAATATTCACCGTACGTGCTCCCGTTGTATCCACAGTGCGGTTCACAGGAATATCAAAAGTCAGTGGAACCTCGTCCATGTTGATAATGTTCTCTGGCCGGATCTTTTTTTCAGCTATCTTGTTTTTACAATATGCACGGAAAGTAGCCAGCTTTTCTTGAAAGTCTTTAGGCAGTTGCTGTGAAATAGTAATCCGTGTGCGGATGGAGAGATTGCGTCTTTTCATGAACCGGATCTCTGTCGCTTAGTAGGAGCCATTTTGTGGTCTTTACAGATGTAAACACACAAAGCAAATGAAACGTAATATCCACGCGCTTCTTCTTCTTCTACGCGGGCGGGTGGTTGCTTACAGTAGAAGAAGAAGCGCTTCCTGTTCTATGGGGGCGGGTGCTTACCTTGGCGGTTGCTTGCGTAGAAGAAGAAGCACTTCCTCTTCTACGGGGAAAAAAGATGGCGGCTGTTTACCGTAGTTGCGAGACCGAAACTTTATGAAAATGAATCTTAATATTTATCCATATATAAAGCGCACCGGGTTATAAGGCGCACTGTCAGCTTTTGAGAAAATTTGTGGTTTTTAGGTGCGCCTTATAGTGCGGAAAATACGGTATGTCGCTTTGGATAAAAGCGTCTGCCAAATACTTCAACATAATCATATATAAACACCTGAAAGTCTTTATATCAGCTAAAACCACCAATCTGTTTCGCTGGATTCAGAATAAAACCAAATTCTGTCTTACCCAACAATGTTAGTATTTAGGGCCCGCATGGCCCATTGCATAAGGACTCCCAAAGGGAGTCCTTATGCAATGGGACATAAGGACCTATTGAATTTGTAAGGTTTTATTTATTAGGGCCCGCATGGCCCATTGTATTTTTCTTTATTATTCTTCCGCACCCACAATAAACTGTAATTTGACCCACTTAACATGCTTCAAAACTCACCATATTTTACACACACATCAGGACCTGCGAAAATTGCCTTTTTAAAAAAAAAACCGAACCCCAAAACTCAAAATTGCGCTCTAGCGCCCCCTAGGAGAAAAAAAAAAACTAGACTGCCTGTAACTCCCACTAGGAAGGTCGGAGAGACATGAAACAAAAACCTTTATGTAGGTCTGACTTAGACCTACATTTCATTAATGGTACATTCTCGGGCCAAAATCAACAGGAAGTTGGCAATTCCCCCTTTAAGACAAAAAAGTACTAAAAACAGTCACTTTTGCCTCTTTGAGCTGTAATTTGACCCCCTTAGCATGCTTCAAAACTCACAAAACTGAACGCACACATCAGGACTGGCAAAAATTGCGATCTAATAAAAAAACCTAACCCCAAATTTAAAAATTGCGCTCTAGAGCAATTTTTGAATAAAACGGAGAAAAAAACTGCTCCTCGGAAGAAAAAAATGACAAAACTGCCTGTAACTCCCCCTTAGGAAGGTCGGAGAGACATGAAACAGAAACCTCTATGTAGGTCTCACTTAGACTTACATTTCATAAATTGACAGCAAAAATCAACAGGAAGTTTGCTATTCCCCCTTCAAAACAACTTTTTTGTAAAAACCGGTCACCTTCCTTCAAAAACTATCTCCTCTGAGCGCGTTTGTCGTTTCGGCTTCAAACTAACACAGGAGAGAGATTGAACCCTTGTGATTAAAACTACACAAGCGCGTTTTAATACCTGCTCCGGTTTTGATTTTATGACCCTTCAAAGACCCGCTGCGCTGATGCTGCTGCGCTGCTGTTTTTTTAAGATGGCTGCTTAAAAGCAGGAAGCACCAACGTGCCCACACAATGCAGACAAGGTAGGTACACTAGACAAAAGTCTTGGGACAATTCGGACTACAACTTGACTAAAGTATTGGGACACATAGCACCAAAACTGGACAAAAGTATTAGGGCACTTGGGACTACAACTTCACAAAATTATTGGGACACTTATGACTACCACTGGACATAAGTATTGGAACACTTACACTGGCCAAAAGTATTGGGACGCTTACACTGGACAAAAGTATTGGGACACTTAGGACTACAACTGGACAAAAGTATTGGGACACTTAGGACTACCACTGGACAAAAGTATTGGGACACTTACACTGGCCAAAAGTATTGGGACACTTAGGACTACATCTTGACAAAAGTATTGGGACACTTAGGACTACAACTGGACAAAAGTATTGGGACACTTAGGACTACCACTGGACAAAAGTATTGGGACACCTACACTGGCCAAAAGTATTGGGACACTTAGGACTACAACTGGACAAAAGTATTGGGACACTTAGGACTACCACTTGACAAAAGTATTTGGACACTTACATTGGCCAAAAGTATTGGGACACTTAGGACTACAACTTGACAAAAGTATTGGGACACTTAGGACTGCAACTGGACAAAAGTATTGGGACACTTACACTGGACAAAAGTATTGGGACACTTAGGACTTACTGGACAAAAGTATTGGGACACTTAGGACTACCACTGGACAAAAGTATTGGGACACTTACACTGGCCAAAAGTATTGGGACACTTAGGACTACAACTTGACAAAAGTATTGGGACACTTAGGACTACAACTGGACAAAAGTATTGGGACACTTAGGACTACCACTGGACAAAAGTATTGGGACACCTACACTGGCCAAAAGTATTGGGACACTTAGGACTACAACTTGACTAAAATATTTGGAAACCTAGGACTAAAACTGGACAATAGTATTGGGACACTTAGGACTAGCACCTGCCAAATATGCGGGCCCGACCAATGCTGCTTGCAGCTTTAATTGAATATTGTTACTTGAAGACTTATTCCTGGTTACAATTATACTGTTTAAGTATTGTCTTATACTTTGTAACTTTTACTATATTATATTATACTTTATAACTTTGACCTCTGTTGGCTTTTACAATCTTTATCTTCATCATTTATTTCAACTTTATGTTATTCAAGTATGACATTTTTAAATGTAATTAAAGCTGCAAGCAGCATTGGTCGGGCCCGCGTATTTGGCAGGTGCTAGTCCTAAGTGTCCCAATACTTTTGTCTACTTTTAGTCTGAAGTGTCCCAAGACTTTTGTCTAGTGTACCTACCTTGTCTGCATTGTGTGGGCATGTTGGTGCTTCCTGCTTTTGAGCAGCCATCTTAAAAAAACAGCAGCGCAGCAGCATCAGTGCAGCGGGTCTTTGAAGGGTCATAAAATCAAAACTGGAGCAGGTATTAAAAAGCTGTTCTATACTTTTATACACAAGGGTTCAATCTCTCTCCTGTGTTAGTTTGAAGCCGAAACGACAAACGCGCTCAGAGGAGATAGTTTTTGAAGGAAGGTGACCGTTTTTTACAAAAAAGTGGTTTTGAAGGGGGAATAGCAAACTTCCTGTTGATTTTTGCTGGGGGTTGTCAATTTATGAAATGTAGGTCTAAGTAAGACCTACATAGAGGTTTTTGTTTCATGTCTCTCCGACCTTCCCAGTGGGAGTTACAGGCAGTTTTGTCAGTTTTTTCTTCCGAGGAGCAGTTTTTTCAGCGTTTTATTCAAAATTGCGGTTAGGTTTTTTTATTAGATCGCAATTTTTGCCAGTCCTGATGTGTGTGTTCAGTTCGGTGAGTTTTGAAGCATGTTAAGGGGGTCAAATTACAGCTCAAAGAGGCAAAAGTGACTGTTTTTAGTACATTTTTGTCTTGAAGGGGGAATTGCCAACTTCCTGTTGATTTTTGCCCGAGGAAATTAATTAATGAAAAGTAGGGCTAAGTGAGCCCTACATAGAGGTTTTTGTTTCATGTCTCTACAACATTCGTACTGGGAGTTATAAGCAGTTTTCTTTCTAGGGGGCGCTAGAGCGCAATTTTGAGTTTTGTGGTTCGGTTTTTTAAAAAAAAGGCAATTTTCGCAGGTTCTGATGTGTGGGTCAAATATGGTGAGTTTTGAAGCATGTTAAGTGGGTCAAATTAGTGCTCAAAGAGACGGCGGAATAATAATAAAACCTTAGAAAAACAATAGGTCCTTATGTCCCATTGCAAAAGGACTCCCGTTGGGATCCCTTTTACAATGGGCCATGCGGGCCCTAATTAATTTCATTGACAAGCAATTCTATTATGGTCATACTCTTGTTTGCTAGTCTGCTAGGATTTCAGTACTATTGAAGATCTTTGCTCCTTCTCAACTCTGTGCTAATATTCTTTTCACAAAATACAACCAATAGTACGTTAATGTTAAATCTTACTCGTGATAAGTAATCCCCCCCCCATTCCTATTTTCAACAGTCCGCTCATTTGAGCAGGAAAACGCTGAACACCATCTTTGTTTTCTACCTGTCAACTGTCAGTTTAGGCTGCTCATCACCACTTCAAGATGGCGGCCCAATTTCTCGTGTCACAGCAGCCAATGCTGCGTCTACTTATAAGATGTTAAAAAACGATCCCAGTCGATGATAGGAATAAATGTTGCATATCAGCAGGCGAGAAAACAACAAAGTAAAGCACGATTCCCTGAGAAAACATTCCAACCCCTCATTACAGTATAAAGTAGGTTCATTCATTCTCCTGGAATATTCCAGGGTGCCTTGTTGACTCTGTGTGATTTAATTAAATTGTTGGCTCCCATGCTGCAAAAATATTTACGCTTCTGATTATTCCTCACTGTATGAGATCGTGAGTTCCCATTCCCTTTCTCCCAACGCTGGTTTTCCACCTCTTAATCCGGAAGGTTCCAGGTGTCGAACATACAGAACGGACGTGTTTATTAACAGTGTGATACTAGTTGAAGGTGTTTGGAGAAGATGTTAATCATCTTATTGATACTGTTGCGTTTTGGACCAGTTGTTCCTCCCAGGGAATTCAAGTCACAATTCGCTCCCAAGTTCTTTCCGACACTTAAAGCTGAGTTGAAAAACCACCAGAGACAGAATAGGTATTTTGTTGTATATTCTCAAAGCTTTGCCAATATACATTGATTGAGACCAGTCCAACCCTCGAACATTCTATTGCGCCTCCCAAAATGGTCTGTCTTCCCAACGCCAAAAACCTCTCTTTTCTTCCCCCTCCCTAGCCATAACACAAGCACAACGTCTCCCTAGCCATAATACATTCCAAAGAACTCAAGGTTAACACACACAGTATACTTGCTGACAGAGCATCAAGAGAAGAAATGGAAAACACGAGCTGTTTTCAAATATGACAAAGAAATGGAAGAAGTACAACTTAAATTCGGATATATGTAAATATCTGCCTCCGACAATACCCTGTTCCCACGCGATAACGTATTGATCCTCTTCCCACGTAGCAATTAAAGATTTTTCACCTTGCTCCTACAAGACTGCGGCATCTTCTCTTTTGAAAAAGCCACGCTAAATATAAATGCAAACTTTCGAAGGATGCGGAGGGCCACTTTGATACATTTTTGTACATTTAAAGATACTAAAACTAATACATGGTGTCGGAGGCAGATATTTACATACAGGTAAAAGCCAGTAAATTAGAATATTTTGAAAAACTTGATTTATTTCAGTAATTGCATTCAAAAGGTGTAACTTGTACATTATATTTATTCATTGCACACAGACTGATGCATTCAAATGTTTATTTCATTTAATTTTGATGATTTGAAGTGGCAACAAATGAAAATCCAAAATTCCGTGTGTCACAAAATTAGAATATTACTTAAGGCTAATACAAAAAAGGGATTTTTAGAAATGTTGGCCAACTGAAAAGTATGAAAATGAAAAATATGAGCATGTACAATACTCAATACTTGGTTGGAGCTCCTTTTACCTCAATTACTGCGTTAATGCGGCGTGGCATGGAGTCCATGAGTTTCTGGCACTGCTCAGGTGTTATGAGAGCCCAGGTTGCTCTGATAGTGGCCTTCAACTCTTCTGCGTTTTTGGGTCTGGCATTCTGCATCTTCCTTTTCACAATACCCCACAGATTTTCTATGGGGCTAAGGTCAGGGGAGTTGGCGGGCCAATTTAGAACAGAAATACCATGGTCCGTAAACCAGGCACGGGTAGATTTTGCGCTGTGTGCAGGCGCCAAGTCCAGCTCCTCCCGGGGGATCCTGAGGCGCTCCCAGGCCAGCCGGGGGCCATAGTCTTCCCAACGTACAGTATTGGCCACCAAAAAAAAATCTAACTTTATATTTTACACATGCTAACTGTTAGCATGTTAACGTAAGCAGGCTCGCATGCTAACTTTTTTTTTTTTTTGTTGTTGCATATTTTGACACCTCAGAGTGACTTGACACACTTTATCTGTTAGCATGCTAACATTAGCAGTCTGGCATACCTACATTAAAATGCTAACTTTTTCAGCCAATTTTACAGCTGAACACCTCAGAGTCATATAACTTGGTACTTGACACACGATAACTGTTAGCATGCTATATTGACATTAAAATGCTAAAACTTTTAGCCAATTTTGCAGCCGAATACCTCAGAATCTACTAACTTGCTAATTGACACACCCTTACTGTTAGCATGTCTTCAAGCTAATTTTACTTGCGTATGCGTCATAGTCATATGACTTGGTAGTTGACGCATGCTAACTGTTCGCATGCTAACAATAGCATTCTAACATTAAAATGCAAAATGTTTTGCCAATTTTGCAGCCGAATACCTCAGAGTCATATAATTTGGTATTTGACACACGCTAACTGTTTGCATGCTTTCAAGCTAGTTTTACTTGCATATGCATCATAGTCAAATGACTTGGTCGTTCACACCTCAGAGTCATAGGACTTTGAACTTGACGAATGCTAACTGTTAGCATGCTAACAATAGCGTACTAACATTAGAATGCTAACTTTTTAGCCAATTCTGCAGCCGAACACCTCAGAGTCGTAGGACTTGGTACTGGACGCATGCTAACTGTTCACATGCTAACAATAGCAATAGCATCTAGCAACATATTTCAAGTTGTCTTGCTTTCGCGTTACAAGCGCAACAATGCTAGCATTAAAATGCTAACTTTTTAGCCAATTTTGCAGCCAAACACCCCAGAGTCATATAATTTGGTATTTGACACATGCTAACTGTTTGCATGCTTTCGAGCTAATTTTACTTGCATATGCATCATAGTCAAATGACTTGCTAGTTGACACATGCTAACTGTTAACATACTATCATGAGCATTCTAGCATGCTAACAAAGAAATACTAACCTTTTAGCTAATTTGGCAGCCGAACACCTCAGAGTCATAGGACCTGGTACTTGACGAATGCTAACTGTTAGCATGCTAACAATAGCATACTAACATTAGAATGCTAACTTTTTAGCCAATTCTGCAGCCGAAACCCTCAGAGTCGTAGGACTTGGTACTGGACGCATGCTAACTGTTCACATGCTAACAATAGCAATAGCATCTAGCAACATATTTCAAGTTGTCTTGCTTTCGCGTTACAAGCGCAACAATGCTAGCATTAAAATGCTAACTTTTTAGCCAATTTTGCAGCCAAACACCCCAGAGTCATATAATTTGGTATTTGACACACGCTAACTGTTTGCATGCTTTCGAGCTAATTTTACTTGCATATGCATCATAGTCAAATGACTTGCTAGTTGACACATGCTAACTGTTAACATACTATCATGAGCATTCTAGCATGCTAACAAAAAAATGCTAACCTTTTAGCTAATTTGGCAGCCGAACACCTCAGAGTCATAGGACCTGGTACTTGACGAATGCTAACTGTTAGCATGCTAACAATAGCATACTAACATTAGAATGCTAACTTTTTAGCCAATTTTGCAGCTGAACACCTCAGAGTCGTAGGACTTGGTACTGGACGCATGCTAACTGTTCGCATGCTAACAATAGCATCTAGCAACATATTTCAAGTTGTCTTGCTTTCGTGTTTCAAGCGCAACAATGCTAGCATTAAAATGCTAACTTTTTAGCCAATTTTGCAGCCAAACACCCCAAAGTCATATAATTTGGTTTTTGACACACGCTAACTGTTTGCATGCTTTCGAGCTAATTTTACTTGCATATGCATCATAGTCAAATGACTTGCTAGTTCACACATGCTAACTGTTAACATACTATCATGAGCATTCAAGCATGCTAACAAAAAAATGCTAACCTTTTAGCTAATTTGGCAGCCGAACACCTCAGAGTCATAGGACTTGGTACTTGACGAATGCTAACTGTTAGCATGCTAACAATAGCCTACTAACATTAGAATGCTAACTTTTTAGCCAATTCTGCAGCCGAACACCTCAGAGTCGTAGGACTTGGTACTGGACGCATGCTAACTGTTCACATGCTAACAATAGCAATAGCATCTAGCAACATATTTCAAGTTGTCTTGCTTTCGCGTTACAAGCGCAACAATGCTAGCATTAAAATGCTAACTTTTTAGCCAATTTTGCAGCTGAACGCCTGGTAGTTGACGCACTTTAACTGTTGGCATGTTAACGTTGGCATTCAAGTTTGTCTTGATTTTAGCATTTGATTGATGGATTGATTGAAACTTTTATTAGTAGATTGCACAGTACAGTACATATTCCGTACAATTGACCACTAAATGGTAAACGTTTTTCAACTTGTTTAAGTCGGGGTGCGCGTTAATCAATTCATGGTACGCAGCATGGAGCGCTACTGCCTAGTGGCGCTGAGGAGACGCGGGGCCGCCATCTTGGAGTGGTGATCCGCTCCATTCAGTGCAATTAATTTGGCAGGAGCAATGAACTGTCAGCGCATTTAATTCATCTTACCTCACTGAATACCACCGATTTTCACGCGTATTTTTGTCATACGTGTAGCTATGATAAAGGACACATGTTTTATTATTCATAGTTTGCTTAACAGTAATAGAATATTCCTATATGCTATAAATGACCAGACGTCCGAGATCAAAACTGGGAATATAATCCCAGAGAAGGGGAAAATAGAAATACGTTTTTACACTTGTTTAAGTCGGGGTCCACTTAAATTAATTCATGGTACAAATATATACTATCAGCAATAATGCAGTCATCACACAAGTTAATGCAGTGGTTCTCAAACTTTTTTTGTCATCCCCCACTTTGGACAAGGGGGAGTTTTCAAGCCCCACCTGCCCCCATCGACCCCAACAGAACGCTAATGCCAAGCTTTAACATTTTCAAATTTATTGAACATCAAGTTGTATACATTCAAACTCAATAACATAAAATAACATCAAGTTCAATAATAAATAAAATAACTGTGCAGCTGTGGTATAACTTGCATCAAGTTCAATAATAAATAAAATAACTTCCATCAAGTTCAATAATAAATAAAACAAAAGTGTTATAACTTGCATCAAGTTCAATAATAAATCAAAAAAAGTGTTATAACTTGCATCACGTTCAATAATAAATAAAAAAAACTGTTATAACTTGCATCACGTTCAATAATAAATCAAAAAAAGTGTTATAACTTGCATCAAGTTCAATAATAAATCAAATAAAAGTGTTATAACTTGCATCAAGTTCAATAATAAATCAAATAAAAGTGTTATAACTTGCATCAAGTTCAATAATAAATCAATAAAAGTGTTATAACTTGCATCAAGTTCAATAATAAATCACAAAAGTGTTATAACTTGCATCAAGTTCAATAATAAATCAAAAAGTGTTATAACTTGCATCACGTTCAATAATAAATCAAAAAAAGTGTTATAACTTGCATCAAGTTCAATAATAAATCAAATAACTTGCATCAAGTTCAATAATAAATCAAAAAAAGTGTTATAACTTGCATCAAGTTCAATAATAAATCAAAAAACTTGCATCAAGTTCAATAATAAATACAATAAAAGTGCCACTTTGCAATCTTTGCAAAAAAAAAAAAGGAGGAGCTATGCATTTGGCAAGACAGGGCAAGTGACAGCACTTTCCCCCAGGAGAGCCACCTTGCTTCACTGTGAAACAGCACGGCTGTATGATCAGCTCCCATTTCCTCACACAGTGCAGAGAACAGTCGCGCTTTCAGTGGTCGTGTTTTGATCAAATTTACCGCGCTCACAACATCTGTTAAAACCTCATTGAGTTCGGGGCTGAGCTGCCTTGACGCGAGTGCTTCCCGGTGAATGACACAGTGTGTGCCCGTCACATTTTTGTTTCTCTGCAGGCGCTGGCTCTGGCTCGACGACCTTTGAGGTGCGAGTCACAAATGTATATATTTGTGTAATTGTGATCCACACATTAGCCTGCTACCCATCCGCGCGAAAGTTTGTTCCGCTTAGCCCCGCCCCCATTAGTTACTGTTGCTATGTCTGTCAAACTTTCGCTCCTACCGAGAAATATAAAGCCTACAGTAAAAATAAGTACCGGTAATTTCCATTCATTTATATAGCGGATTTCACAGACAGAATCACAAAGTGATTTACAGTGTGTATAGAAAATGAAAGCATAGTAAAAAATATAATAATTAAAAAAAAAAAATTTAAAGTGAAAACTCCTCCCGTTCCTCGCGCCCCACCTGTCATGTCTCTATTCCCCACCAGTGGGGCGCGCCCCACACTTTGAGAAACGCTGATAATGCATTCACAAGAAAATTCTACCAAAATAGTATTTTCTCGTTGTTGTTTTTTTACACAATGTTGTAATCCAGGGTGTTTTTATTTTGTCTTTAGAATGTGTCGCGGGTCAATAAAAAAAAATATGGCCCCCGGGCCGCACTTTGGACACCCCCGGTATAAATGATTGCACCTAAACTGAAAAGCAGAATACGGGAACGACCGTCGTAAACCCCCCAGCGGCTTCACGTTTTTCTTTCCAAGTGCTTTTTTTACTTTTGCCAGGAAAACCTTCATCTCAGTGAGCTGGAGGAGAAAAGACGTGAGAGGTCTTGATGTTGATGGCTATCTCGCATGGTGGAGGGGCGTGCATGTGTGTGTGCCGGGATTCCAGCTCGATGACCTCATCCTCTTTCCCGCCTGTGGGAGCAAGCGAGCTCGTAAAGGGAAAAAAAAAAAGGCATCGTTTAAAGGGTCTTAATGGCTGTAGCACACCTCCCAATGAGTCCTGGTGGGAGAGCACAGCATGAAGTCCATACGATTCCCGATCAGGATGTGCCACATCTTGTGTATCGGACAAGGATTCAACTTCAACCTTGTGACCCTGCCTGCTCAAAAGCATGACGGGAACCCCCCCCCCCCCCCCCCCCTGAAGACACTAAACAGCCACAGTCAAATGCCTGAATCTTTTCCAGAAAGTTGTGGCAAAAGTTTCAATGTTTTTAGGCTTATTTTGTTCAAGAACATCGATTGTGACTTTATGAATGTGTTATTCACGTTCTAAGTGCTGCCTGTAACCTCAAAAAGCGCAGGATTGCATCAAAAATCGGAAAAACATTTGATGTTTGAATTGATGTTTTACTCCTTTTATAGGGCGCAGACACAAAAGTAGACACTAGTGATGGGTTGATGAGGCGTCATGAAGCGTTTCGACACATTGCAAAACTGTATTGATACTGTGTCGATACTGTGTCACTAAATACTGACATCTGCTGGACATTAAAAATCCCTACAGGCAACCTATGGACCGACTCAACTGACACTGATTTGATGCCCTAGTACAGGGGTCACCAACCTTTTTGAAACCAAAAACTACTTCTTGGGTACTGATTCATGCGAAGGGCTACCAGTTTGATACACACTTAAATAAATAAATATATTGTCATTTGTAAGTTACACGTAAGTGTGATTTAAACAAGAATAGCTAAATAAATACATTTATATACAGGTAAAAGCCAGTAAATTAGAATATTTTGAAAAACTTGATTTATTTCAGTAATTGCATTCAAAAGGTGTAACTTGTACATTATATTTATTCATTGCACACAGACTGATGCATTCAAATGTTTATTTCATTTAATTTTGATGATTTGAAGTGGCAACAAATGAAAATCCAAAATTCCGTGTGTCACAAAATTAGAATATTACTTAAGGCTAATACAAAAAAGGGATTTTTAGAAATGTTGGCCAACTGAAAAGTATGAAAATGAAAAATATGAGCATGTACAATACTCAATACTTGGTTGGAGCTCCTTTTGCCTCAATTACTGCGTTAATGCGGCGTGGCATGGAGTCGATGAGTTTCTGGCACTGCTCAGGTGTTATGAGAGCCCAGGTTGCTCTGATAGTGGCCTTCAACTCTTCTGCGTTTTTGGCTCTGGCATTCTGCATCTTCCTTTTCACAATACCCCACAGATTTTCTATGGGGCTAAGGTCAGGGGAGTTGGCGGGCCAATTTAGAACAGAAATACCATGGTCCGTAAACCAGGCACGGGTAGATTTTGCGCTGTGTGCAGGCGCCAAGTCCTGTTGGAACTTGAAATCTCCATCTCCATAGAGCAGGTCAGCAGCAGGAAGCATGAAGTGCTCTAAAACTTGCTGGTAGACGGCTGCGTTGACCCTGGATCTCAGGAAACAGAGTGGACCGACACCAGCAGATGACATGGCACCCCAAACCATCACCCAACCATGCAAATTTTGCATTTCCTTTGGAAATCGGGGTCCCAGAGTCTGGAGGAAGACAGGAGAGGCACATGATCCACGTTGCCTGAAGTCTAGTGTAAAGTTTCCACCATCAGTGATGGTTTGGGGTGCCATGTCATCTGCTGGTGTCGGTCCACTCTGTTTCCTGAGATCCAGGGTCAACGCAGCCGTCTACCAGCAAGTTTTAGAGCACTTCATGCTTCCTGCTGCTGACCTGCTCTATGGAGATGGAGATTTCAAGTTCCAACAGGACTTGGCGCCTGCACACAGCGCAAAATCTACCCGTGCCTGGTTTACGGACCATGGTATTTCTGTTCTAAATTGGCCCGCCAACTCCCCTGACCTTAGCCCCATAGAAAATCTGTGGGGTATTGTGAAAAGGAAGATGCAGAATGCCAGACCCAAAAACGCAGAAGAGTTGAAGGCCACTATCAGAGCAACCTGGGCTCTCATAACACCTGAGCAGTGCCAGAAACTCATCGACTCCATGCCACGCCGCATTAACGCAGTAATTGAGGCAAAAGGAGCTCCAACCAAGTATTGAGTATTGTACATGCTCATATTTTTCATTTTCATACTTTTCAGTTGGCCAACATTTCTAAAAATCCCTTTTTTGTATTAGCCTTAAGTAATATTCTAATTTTGTGACACGCGGAATTTTGGATTTTCATTTGTTGCCACTTCAAATCATCAAAATTAAATGAAATAAACATTTGAATGCATCAGTCTGTGTGCAATGAATAAATATAATGTACAAGTTACACCTTTTGAATGCAATTACTGAAATAAATCAAGTTTTTCAAACTATTCTAATTTACTGGCTTTTACCTGTATATAAAAAATGGGTATTTCTGTCTGTCATTCCGTCGTACTTTTTTTTTTTCCTTTTACGGAAGGTTTTTTGTAGAGAATAAATGATGAAAAAAACACTTAATTGAACGGTTTAAAAGAGGAGAAAACACGAAAAAAATAAAAATAAAATTTTGAAACATAGTTTATCTTCAATTTCGACTCTTTAAAATTCAAAATTCAACCGACAAAAAGAAGAGAAAAACTAGCTAATTTGAATCTTTTTGAAAAAATTAAAAAAATAATTTATGGAACATCATTAGTCATTTTTCCTGATTAAGATACATTTTAGAATTTTGATGACATGTTTTAAATTGGTTAAAATCCAATCTGCACTTTGTTAGAATATTTAACAAATTGGACCAAGCTATATTTCTAACAAAGACAAATCAGTATTTCTTCTAGATTTTCCAGAATTTTTTTTATAAAAGAAATTCAAAATAATTTGAAATAAGATTTAAATTTGATTCTACAGATTTTCTAGATTTGCCAGAATAATGTTTTTGAATTTTAATCATAGTAACTTTGAAGAAATATTTCACAAATATTCTTCGTTGAAAAACCAGAAGCTAAAATATTTATTATTCTTTACAATAATAAAAAAAAAAAAAAAACTTGAACATTGATTTAAATTGTCAGGAAAGAAGAGGAAGAAATTTAAAAGGTAAAAAGGTATATTTGTTTAAAAATCCTAAAATCATTTTTAAGGTTGTATTTTTTTCTCTAAAATTGTATTTCTTAAAGTAATAAGAAGCAAAGTAAAAAATAAATGAATTTATTTCAACAAGTGAAGACCCATCCATCCATCCATTTTCTACCGCTTATTCCAAGTGAAGACCAAGTCTTTAAAATATTTTCTTGGATTTTCAAATTCTATTTGAGTTTTGTCTCTTTTAGAATTAAAAATGTGGAGCAAAGCGAGACCAGCTTGCTAGTAAATAAATACAATTTAAAAAATAGAGGCAGCTCACTGGTAAGTGCTGCTCTTTGAGCTATTTTTAGAACAGGCCAGCGGGCGACTGATCTGGTCCTTACGGGCTACCTGGTGACCGCGGGCACCGCGTTGGTGACCCCTGCCCTAGTATATACAATAATATAAACCAAGTCATTGTATTTCATTTAGGATTATTTCATATCTTCATTTAAATAGAAATATATTTGTATCTTTTTTAGATACAGTCAATAAATAATGTGAACATGTATCATAACATGGAAATCTAAGAGAACGTGTTGTGGATGATTGTGGACTGGGAATTGTTTTAATTTTATTTTTTTACACATTTTTATAAAAAAATAAAAAAAAATAAAAAAGTTTTTCCGACGTATTACATTTTAGACGATTTCTCTTCTTAGTTATTATTTCTCCGGCTGTAGAAAAGAGCCGCTCACAGGGCACAGAGGAGGCGACACAGTTGGCGTATCGGTCACGTGACCAAAACAGCTCATGATCGGTCACGTGACTTTCTAAAAGCGGTACGCGCACCGACACAGGGTTTCGCTCTATGAGCTCGACGCATGCATCGGTGTTGCCGGACCCATCACTAATATTTATGTTTATTAATGGACACTTTAAGTTTGCTATTTCCACACCCCGCCCTTCCTAAAAAAGACTTGTACAATAAATGCCCTTTTCGGCTTGCTGCAAAACCAATCCTGTGTCTTGGTGAGAATCAGATACCACAATATATATATATATATATATATATGTATATATATATATATATATATATATATATATATATATATATATTAGAGATGCGCGGATAGGCAATTTATTTCATCCGCAACCGCGTCAGAAAGTCGTCAACCATCCGCCATCCACCCGATGTAACGTTTGATCAGAACTGCACCCGCCCGCCATCCGCCCGTTGTTATATATCTAATATTAATAAAAAAAAAAAAAGGGTGAACACTACGCGAATTGCACCTTGTGCAGACAAGATTTTTTGATCGGACACGGAGGAATTGGCGATGTAAAAGACCACGTTGGGACAAAAAAAACACAAGTCTAATGCCGTTGCTAGCGATACAAGTGGAAAACTTTCAACGTTTTTCGTCGCCCAAACAGATTCTTTGGACGTGATAAATGCCGAAGTTTTATTTACGGAGGCAATAATTGAGCATGGACTTCCAATCGCACTGGCTGATCACATGGGACAGTTAATAATGTAATGCAACCTTTAAAAATCATTACGCGGTGATCGCGGTCCCAAAAATAAACTTTTCTTGCATGATAATGTCCAGAAAAATTTGCTTTATATTACTATAGAGTCCTTTTAACGAATGAGTTTGATGGTTTATCACAAACCTTAAATGAAATTCCATGGCCACCGTCCTGCTCTCTATATCAACCAGGGTGAGCCCCACCCCTTTCGTGAGCGCACTGCGAAAGCGGACGAGGCGGGGTGTCGGTGCGGTGGGCGCGGTAGTGACCCTGGACGTGCGTCGGGCCCTTCTCGCGGATCGCCTCAGCTACGGCTCCCGGTGGGGCCCTCTCGGGGGAAGGGGCCTCGGTCCCGGACCCCGGCGAGGCGTCCCTTCTCCGCTCCGTAAAAGTGTCCATCTCTTTTCTTTTTTTTTCTTCTGTTGTGGCATATGCTGCAGGTGCCTGCTCGTTTTTCGTATGTGGGTAACAACATTTAACTATGTATATATATTTCCCAATTGGTTTAACTGCCACCCGCCTGAATCTATTTAAAATCAAAATTTTTTTTATTTCAACCACCCGACCCGACCCGCGGATAAAATCTAATTTTTTTAAATTTCATCCGCCCGATCCGCGGATAATCCGCGGACTCCGCGGTTGTGCCCGCAAACCGCGCATCTCTTATATATATATATATATATAAAAGAAATACTTGAATTTCAGTGTTCATTTATTTACACATATACACACACATAACACTTATCTACTCATTGTTGAGTTAAGGGTTGAATTGTCCATCCTTGTTCTATTCTCTGTCACTATTTTATATATATATATATATATATATTTATAAAAGACTTTAAACATACAAAACAAAAATGAATAAAACAACTTGTGCTGATTTGTTTATTCATCCAAATGAGGACGTCAGGATTAATTGGCTCCAACGAGCATGTTTTGTAGTGAAGTGGGGTTTGAAGCATGATACTGATAAAGCATGTTCTTCGGGGGGTCACCCTTTTCCTTTTCTTTCCTCAGATTGATTGGGCATCTCATTGGATTGTGAAGCCGACGCTTATAGAACACAAGTCACCGTCACTCCAGGGATGTGAATAAATAATGCACACCCTTTCTATTTTTTCCCCCCTCTGCGTGATATTTTTAGAGGAGGTGCTCCACGTTTGCAGATATTTAAATGAATGAACGCTCCGGTGCTCGCAGAAGTAACGGGAAGCTGATAGGAGAGAAGCCCCTCCCCTTTAAACGCTGTGACTTTCTCTCTTCATTTCTGCCAGCTGCAAACACTCCCCACTCCTCACTTCACTTGGACCTTTTGCCTTCTCCTCCTCCTCCTCTCAGGATCCCTGCTGGATGTCTCCCGCACCCTGCTCGCTTTTGTAAGAAAGAAAGAAGAAGAAGAAGAAACGACCACCCCCCCCGGCAGGATTAGAAGCGTGGAAGCTTGTGGAGGACAATTGTTCAGTGGGCGACATGAGGGAAGGCGGAATAAAGCCTGCAAAGTGTGCGAGAGGCTGAACGCGCTGCTCTGGTGAGTCCATGTGCGCTTCTTCCCCTTTTTGCTTTTGTTTGCATTGACACTTGGATTCATGCACTATTATTTCTACTAGTTGTTCAAGTGCTGGCGTGTTAATGTTGTAAAAGTGCAGCCTTGGGCAAAGTTCACATAGCAAAACAGAAGGAGTGTCTTTTGGCCTTTAACTTTCCTTTTTGCTGCCTGATTACTTAACAATTTAATCTCCCGGAAGATTTATAATGGTATTTTTTATAAGCCAACACTGGCTCGGAATCTTTTTAATTCTTAGAACAGGTGCGGACAGTCACTCTGAGGACAGTCTTATTGCTTCTAAACACATCTTTCAATGTTATCGCACATCAATGTTAGTACACAAAACAACTATCTATTTACAGAGGTGGGTAGAGTAGCCAGGAATTGTACTCGAGTAAGAGTACTGTTACTTTAGAGATTTATTACTCAAGTAAAAGTAAGGAGTAGTCACCCAAATATTTACTTGAGTAAAAGTAAAACGTATGTTGTGAAAAAACTACTCAAGTACTGAGTAACTGATGAGTAACATACAGGCCCGGCCCTAACCAATCTGGCGCCCTAGGCAAGATTTTAGGTGGCGCCCCCCCCACATCGGCAGTGAAGTGTATATACCGTATTTTCCGCACCATAAGCCGCCCTGGGTTATAAGCCGCGCCTTCAATGAACGGCATATTTCAAAACTTTGTCCACCTATAAGCCGCCCCGTGTTATAAGCCGCATCTAACTGCGCTAAAGGAATGTCAAAAAAACAGTCAGATAGGTCAGTCAAACTTTAATAATAAATTAAAAACCAGCGTGATGTGGGCGCGCATGGAGTCGTATATCAACATGGACGGAGCTGCGTGAAAAAAGCCACCCGGCCTCTTCGCGTAAACTTACCTTAACCACTCGCTCACCTTTTCTTCATCCATCCATCCCTTCGAGTTAGCTTTTATGATGACGCCGGCTGGAAAGGTCTCTTTTGGCAAGGTCTTCCTTTTGAATATCACCATGGGTGGAAGTTTCTGGCCATTAGCATGGCAAGCTAGAACCACAGTGAAGGATGACTTCTCATTCCCTGTGGTGCGAATATTCACCGTACGTGCTCCCGTTGTATCCACAGTGCGGTTCACAGGAATATCAAAAGTCAGTGGAACCTCGTCCATGTTGATAATGTTCTCTGGCCGGATCTTTTTTTCAGCTATCTTGTTTTTACAATATGCACGGAAAGTAGCCAGCTTTTCTTGAAAGTCTTTAGGCAGTTGCTGTGAAATAGTAGTCCGTGTGCGGATGGAGAGATTGCGTCTTTTCATGAACCGGAAACCTGTCGCTTAGTAGGAGCCATTTTGTGGTCTTTACAGATGTAAACACACAAAGGAAATGAAACGTAATATCCGCGCGCTTCTTCTTCTTCTACGGGGGCGGGTGGTTGCTTACAGTAGAAGAAGAAGCGCTTCCTCTTCTATGGGGGCGGGTGCTTACCTTGGCGGTTGCTTGCGTAGAAGAAGAAGCGCTTCCTCTTCTACCGGGAAAAAAGATGGCGGCTGTTTACCGTAGTTGCGAGACCTAAACTTTATGAAAATGAATCTTAATATTAATCCATATATAAAGCGCACCGGGTTATAAGCCGCACTGTCAGCTTTTGAGTAAATTTGTGGTTTTTAGGTGCGGCTAATAGTGCGGAAAATACGGTACTCACAAGAACCCGAATAGCTTTGTCTTTGACCTTTTTTTTTTACTTACAACTATACCTAATATATAAAGGGGTGGAAAAGTGACTATTACCTGCAGGGCAAACATTAGCTAACCAGAAGGCAATAACAATGTAAACAAAAAACACCTGCTTGAAAGATCTAATACAAATGTCCCTAAAGGAATGTAAGGTGGGAGTACTGTAATTACCTAACGTTACATTATTATTTTCCATAACAATTTAGCCCCCTCCACAATATTAACCCGACGTTAAAACAGAACTAGCTATTTATTGATTAGCAATTGCCGAATCATGTAACATTAGCTTAATGCTAAATAGCCAGCTACTATCACATTCTGTAACAGACAAATAATTTCATGTAGGCTAACGTTACCTACCTGCTACCTCTGTCTTTTCTCGTTTCTCCTCCTCTTCTTTTCTCTTTTTTCTTCCCTGGGCACCTGACAGTTTTGGCCGTTTTGACATCTTGTGTTGATTTTTTGATGTGGTGACGTCCAAAAAGAGTCATGATACGGGAAGGGAGGGGGCGCACCGTGCGGGGGGAGGAGGGGGCATAATGTTGTAACAAATAATATTTCTATTAAATAGGCTTTACTTTGCATTTTAATTAACGTGGGATTATTTTTTGTATTTAGAAATAATATTACCAACTTTTTTTTTTTTTTTTTTTTTCCTCCAACATTTGTGGCACTGGCGTGGCGCCCCCTGATGGACGGCGCCCTTAGCATTTGCCTATACGGCCTATGCCACGGGCCGGCCCTGGTAACATACACACACATATCATATATATATATATATATATATATATACACACACACACACACACATATATATATATATATATATATATATATATATATATATATATATATATATATATATATATATATATATGTGTGGGGGAAAAAATCACAAGACTATTTCATCTCTACAGGCCTGTTTCATGAGGGGGGGTACCCTCAATCGTCAGGAGATTTTAATGGGAGCATTCGCATACCATGGTTTATATAGGGCACAGAGTGGGTGGGTACAGGCTGGCCTAGGGGCGTGGTGATTGGCTCATGTGTTACCTAGGAGGTGTTTCCGTCTGTGGCGGCATGCTGTTACAATTTCGCTGCGCTTGTTGAGTGATGACAGGTCTGGACGGTAAATAATAAACAGTTTCTCTTTCAAGCATAGGTTGCATCTTTTATTACCACTATTGTAAGGTGTGCTGGATGCAAGAATTTGCCATGTTATTGAATATTCAACATTATTGTCTTTGAGGTCCCAAATGTGTTTGCTGAGTTCTGTGGTATTCCGCAGGTTTTGGTTCCTGAAAGAAGCCTTGTGATTGTTCCATCTGGTTTTGAATTCTCCCTCGGTTAATCCTACATATGTGTCGGATGTGTTAATGTCCTTGCGTGTTACCTTAGATTGGTAGACAACTGATGTTTGTAAGCACCCCCCGTTGAGAGGGCAATCAGGTTTCTTTCGACAGTTACAGCCTTTGGAGTCGCTCTGTCTGGGGGCCGACGGCTCATTTGCAATTGTTTTGTTGTGGTTTGAGATGATTTGTCGTATATTGTTCATGCAGCTGTAGCTCAATTTAATGTTGTTCTTGTTGAATACTTTTCTTAGGGTGTTGTCTTTGGGAAAGTGTTTGTCAATCAGATTGAGGAATTTGTGTCCAATGTTAGTTGAGACGTTTTTGCTGTATGGGGGGGTTGTACCAGATGATGTCGTTTCGTTTTCTGTTCTTTTTTGGCTGGTTTCCTGGCGTGGGTTCAGAGGTGAGGGTGAAATTGTATCCGCTTTCATCAAGGGCTTTTTGGTACGGGGGGGTTGCTTGGTCAAATTCAGCTTTGCTAGATATATATATATATATATATATATACAGTATATAATTTATATTTATTTATTTTGCCGTTTTTGTTTACATGTTAAAGGTGTTTTAATGAATATACATGCATGTTTAACACATATAGATTCCTTTCTTTCATGAAGACAAGAATATAAGTTGGTGTATTACCTGATTCTGATGACTTGCATTGATTGGAATCAGACAGTGGTGATGATAACGTCCGCATTTTCGAATGGAGGAGAAAAAAAGTCCTCCTTTCTGTCCAATACCACATGAAAGTGGTTGGTTTTTGGCATCTTATTTGTCCAGCTTCCGTACTCCTTTGTATACACTTTACAAGAAATACATTGTCGGCAAACTCCGTAGCTTGCTAGCTTGTGCACGCCAGCTTTCTCTGAGACTCTTATTTTGGTAGCGCAGGCAGGATGAAGCAGCGCTTTTATTGTGCAACTTTGCAGTCGGTCTTTGGAGTTTTGACGACGGGTCAGAATCTGTTGAAATAAAGTGTTTTTCGCCTTCCAGTCGGTCATTTTAATGAGCTGGCAGCAGCCGGCGTCATCTCAGAAGACCCTCGGGTGCCGTGAATGTCAATCAAGTGACGAAAGTGACGTCATAGTGAAGATTTATGATCGCTCATTTTTAGGACTATTTTTTTAATGCCTGGCTGGTGATCGACTGACACACCCTCCGAGATCGACCGGTAGATCGCGATCGACGTAATGAGCACCCCTGATTTTGGTCATTTTGCAACCAATATTGTACAACACAAATACAACGTTGAAACAGCATGCTTTTTGACCACTTTTAATTCATGTTGGGTTCTGACGTTGATTTGACCATTGAATTTTGGTCATTTCAAAACCAATATTCTACAACACCAATAAAACGTTGGAACAACATGCTTTTTGATGACCTTTAATCAATGTCAGGTTGTGACGTTGATGTGACCATTGAAATTTGGTCATTTCCGAACCAACAACTTGGATCCAACGTTTGGACTCCATTTTTTTTGCCACTATTATTTCAACGTTGTTTCGAAGTCCGTTTGAAAGAAGATGTACGTTGCATCAATGTCTTGTGCCTGCTGGGTACACCCAATTGCTTACATAGTAAATAGACAGAGGTGGGTAGTAACGCGCTACATTTACTCCGTTACATCTACTTGAGTAACTTTTGGGATAAATTGTACTTCTAAGAGTAGTTTTAATGCAACATACTTTTACTTTTACTTGAGTATATTTATAGAGAAGAAACGCTACTTTTACTCCGCTACTTTTATCTACATTCAGCTCGCTACTCATTTTTATCGATCTGTTAATGCACGCTTTGTTTGTTTTGGTCTGTCAGACAGACCTTCATAGTGCCTGCGTTTCAACAAATACAGTCACTGGTGACGTTCACTCCGTTCCACCAATCAGATGCAGTCACTGGTGACGTTGGACCAATCAAACAGAGCCAGGTGGTCACATGACCTGACTTAAACAAGTTGAAAAACTTATTGGGGTGTTACCATTTAGTGGTCAATTGTACGGAATATGTACTGTACTGTGCAATCTACTAATAAAAGTTCCAATCAATCAATCAAAAGTGTGAAGGAAAAAATACCCTTTTTTTTTATTTCAACCGTACATCCCGTCAAAAGCCTAAAGACTGACTGCACAGTTCCTGTCTTCACAATAAAAGTGCCGCTCCATCGCGCCTGCGCTTTCAAAATAAGAGTCTCCGAAAGCCAGCGCAAACAAGCTAGCAAGCTACGGAGTTTGCCGCCAATGTATTTCTTGTAAAGTGTATAAAAACGAATATGGAAGCTGGACAAATAAGAAGCCAAAAACCAACCACTTTCATGTGGTATTAGACAGAAAGGAGGAACTTTTTTTCTCCTCCATTTGAAAACGTGGACGTTTGTCATCACTACTGTCTGATTACAATCAATGCAAGTCATCAGAATCAGGTAATACACCAACTTATATTCTTGTCTTCATGAAAGAAAGGAATCTATATGTGTTAAACATGCATGTATATTCATTAAAACACCTTTAACATGTAAACAAAAACGGCAAAATAAATAAATATAAATTATATACTGTATATATCAATGTATATATATATATATATTTATATATATATATATATATATATATATATATATATGTATGTGTAGGAAAAAAAATCACAAGACTATTTCATCTCTACAGGCCTGTTTCATGAGGGGGTTCCCTCAATCATCAGGAGATTTTAATGGGAGCATTCACATACCATGGTTTATATAGGGCACAGAGTGGGTGGGTACAGGCTGGCGTAGGGGCGTGGTGATTGGCTCATGTGTTATATATATATATATATATATATATATATATATATATATATATATATATATATATATATATATATATATATATTTATTTATATATATATATATATATATATATATATATATATATATGATATGTGTGTGTATGTTACTCATCAGTTACTCAGTACTTGAGTAGTTTTTTCACAACATACTTTTTACTTTTACTCAAGTAAATATTTGGGTGACTACTCCTTACTTTTACTTGAGTAATAAATCTCTAAAGTAACAGTACTCTTACTTGAGTACAATTTCTGGCTACTCTACCCACCTCTGGATGCAACGTACATCTTCTTTCAAACGGACTTCGAAACAACGTTGAAATAATAGTGGCAAAAAAAATTGAGTCCAAACGTTGGATCCAAGTTGTTGGTTCGGAAATGACCAAATTTCAATGGTCACATCAACGTCACAACCTGACATTGATTAAAGGTCATCAAAAAGCATGTTGTTTCAATGTTTTATTGGTGTTGTAGAATATTGGTTTTAAAATGACCAAAATTCAATGGTCAAATCAACGTCAGAACCCAACATTAATTAAAAGTGGTCAAAAAGCATGTTGTTCCAACATTGTATTTGTGTTGTACAATATTGGTTGCAAAATGACCAAAATCAGGGGTGCTCATTACGTCGATCGCGAGCTACCGGTCGATCTCGGAGGGTGTGTCAGTCGATCACCAGCCAGGCATTAAAAAAATAGTCCTAAAAATGAGCGATCATAAATCTTCACTATGACGTCACTTTCGTCACTTGATTGACATTCACGGCACCCGAGGGTCTTCTGAGATGACGCTGGCTGCTGCCAGCTCATTAAAATTACCAACTGGAAGGCGAGAAACACTTTATTTCAACAGACTCTGGCGCCGTACCTGTCGTCAAAACTCCAAAGACCGACTGCACAGTTGCACAATAAAAGCGCTGCTTCATCCTGCCTGCGCTACCAAAATAAGAGTCTCAGAAAGCTGGCGTGCACAAGCTAGCAAGCTACGGAGTTTGCCAACAATGTATTTCTTGTAAAGTGTATACAAAGGAGTACGGAAGCTGGATAAATAAGATGCCAAAAACCAACCACTTTCATGTGGTATTGGACAGAAAGGAGGACTTTTTTTCTCCTCCATTCGAAAATGCGGACCTTATCATCACTGCTGTCTGATTACAATCAATGCAAGTCATCACAATCAGGTAATACACCAACTTATATTCTTGTCTTCATGAAAGAAAGGAATCTATATGTGTTAAACATGCTTGTATTATCTTTAAACACCTTTAAATTGTTAACAATATTAACTATGTGTTAAACATTCTTGTATTATCATTAAACACCTTTAATTTATTAACAATATTAACTATATGTGTTAAACATGCTTGCATTATCACTAAACATCTTTAACTTGTTAACAATATTAACTATATGTGTTAAACATGTTTGCATTATCTTTAAACACCTTTAACTTGTTAACAATATTAACTATATGTGTTAAACATGCTTGTATTATCATTAAACACCTTTAACTTGTTAACAAAAACATATGTTTCATAAATAAGTAAATATAAATGATATATATGAATGAGGTAGATCCCCACGACTTGATCAATTGAAAAGTAGCTCGCCTGCAGAAAAAGTGTGAGCACCCCTAACCAAAATTCAATGGTCAAATCAACATCAGAACCCAACATTGATTAAAAGTCGTCAAAAAGCATGCTGTTCCAACGTTGTATTTGTGTTGTACAATATTGGTTGCAAAATGACCAAAATTCAATGGTTAAATCAACAACAGAACCCAACATTGATTAAAAGTCGTCAAAAAGCATGTTGTTTCAACGTTTTATTAGGGCCCGCATGGCCCATTGTATAAGGACTCCCAAAGGGAGTCCTTATGCAATGGGACATAGGGACCTATTGTATTTGTAAGGTTTTATTCTTTATTAGGGCCCGCATGGCCCATTGCATAAGGACTCCCTTTGGGAGTCCTTATGCAATGGGACATAAGGACCTATTGTATTTGTAAGGTTTTATTCTTTTTCTTCCGCCGCCTCTTTGAGCACTAATTTGACCCACTTAACATGCTTCAAAACTCACCATATTTGACCCACACATCAGGACCTGCGAAAATTGTCTTTTAATAAAAGAAACGAAACGCAAAAATCAAAATAGCGCTCTAGCGCCCCCTAGGAAAAAAAAAAACTAGACTGCCTGTAACTCCCACTAGGAAGGTCGGAAAAACATGAAACAAAATCCTCTATGTAGGTCTGACTTAGACCTAGTTCTCATAATTGTACATCCTCGGGCTAAAATCAACAGGAAGTTGGAAATTCCCCCTTCAAGACAAAAAGGTACTAAAAACAGTCACTTTTGCCTCTTTGAGCTGTAATTCGACCCCCTTAACATGCTTCAAAACTCACCGAACTGAACACACACATCAGGACTGGCAAAAATTGCGATCTGATAAAAAAAACCTAACCCCAAATCTCAAAATTGTGCTCTAGCGCAATTTTTTTATGAAACGCACAAAAAACTGCTCCTCGGATGAAAAAAATGACAAAACTGCCTGTAACTCCCACTGGGAAGGTCGGAGAGACATGAAACAAAAACCTCTATGTAGGTCTCACTTAGACCTACATTTCATAAAGTGACAACCCCCAGAAAAAATCAACAGGAAGTTTGCTATTCCCCCTTCAAAACACATTTTTTTGTAAAAACCGGTCACCTTCCTTCAAAAACTATCTCCTCTGAGCACGTTTGTCGTTTCGGCTTCAAACTAACACAGGAGAGAGATTAAACCCTTGTGTATAAAATAACAGAACAGCGTTTTAATACCTGCTCCGGTTTTGATTTTATGACCCTTCAAAGACCCGCTGCGCTGATGCTGCTGCGCTGCTGTTTTTTTAAGATGGCTGCTCAAAAGCAGGAAGCACCAACGTGCCCACACAATGCAGACAAGGTAGGTACACTAGACAAAAGTCTTGGGACACTTCAGACTAAAAGTAGACAAAAGTATTGGGACACTTAGGACTAGCACCTGCCAAATACGCCGGCCCGACCAATGCTGCTTGCAGCTTTAATTAAATTTATATCTCATGACACACTATCTGTATGTAATATGGCTTTTAATTTTTTGCGGCTCCAGACGGATTAGTTTTTTGTATTTTTGGTCCAATATGGCTCTTTCAACATTTTGGGTTGCCGACACCTGCCCTAGGGTAAACTGGGTATAACACATGGCACACTGACAAAGCTTAACCTATTGTTACTATAACAATCTACAAGGTTAATATAGGTTGCTTCTCTTTCTTCCCGTCCATCTTTCTACATTCTTTTGTATCTCTAGTTATCATTACGTAAATGTATTGTGTGTGTATTAGAGATGCGCGGATAGGCAATTATTTCATCCGCAACCGCATCAGAAAGTCGTCAACCATCCGCCATCCACCCGATGTAACATTTGATCAGAACCGCACCCGCCCGTTGTTATATATCTAATATAGACGATGCAAGGCATTAGTGAGGTTATAAAGCTTTTGCCTGTTAAAGAAAGGAGACTGATCCAATGCAGCACAGACATTCGCGTGCCACGCTGTCACGGCCCAGACGCACACCAGTGCGCAATCATATGGGAGCCGCGCTGAGCGCACCTTCAAGCGCGTCTCGCTGCCGGCGACGGCCGGGTATGGGCCCGACGCTCCAGCGCCATCCATTTTCAGGGCTAGTTGATTCGGCAGGTGGGTTGTTACACACTCCTTAGCGGGTTCCGACTTCCATGGCCACCGTCCTGCTGTCTATATCAACCAGGGTGAGCCCCACCCCTTTCGTGAGCGCACTGCGCGCGGAGTGACCCCTGTTACGCGCCCCCGGCAACAGGGGTGGCGGGCAGGTAAGCTGTGCGGGCGGAGCGCGTGGAGTGACCTCTGTTACGAGCCCCCGGCCACGGGAGTGGCGGGCAGGTAAGCTGCTTACCTGCTGCGCGTGACGCCGGCCGCGGCGAAGGCGGACGAGGCGGGGTGTCGGTGCGGTGGGCGCGGTGGTGACCCTGGACGTGCGTCGGGCCCTTCTCGCGGATCGCCTCAGCTACGGCTCTCGGTGGGGCCCTCTCGGGGGAAGGGGCCTCGGTCCCGGACCCCGGCGAGGCGTCCCTTCTCCGCTCCGTAAAAGTGTCCATCTCTTTTTTTTTTTCTTCTTCTGTTGTGGCATATGCTGCAGGTGCCTGCTCGTTTTTCGTATGTGGGTAACAACATTTAACTATGTATATATATTTCCCAATTGGTTTAACTGCCACCCGCCTGAATCTATTTAAAATCTAATTTTTTTTTATTTCAACCGCCCGACCCGACCCGCGGAGGAAATCTAATTTTTTTTAATTTCATCCGCCCGATCCGCGGATAATCCGCGGACTCCGCGCTTGTGCCCGCAAACCGCGCATCTCTAGTGTGTATATATGTTACTTTACCTGCAGTCGACTTTCGGCCCCCCGCCAAATTTTTTTAGCCCAATATGGCCCCCAAGTCAAAAAGTTTGGACAGCTCTGTTCTAACCTTTCCTTGTCTTCCTCATCCAGTCTCATCCACCACACTGACTTTGGAAGCAGCGCCGCCATGGCGAAGTGGCTCAAAGACTACCTGAGTTTCGGCAGCAGGAAGGTACCGCCCCAGCCTCCCACGCCGGACTACACGGAAAGCGAGATCCTAAAAGCCTACCGCCTCCAGAGGGAACTCGACTTTGAGGATCCGTACGAAGACCCAGAAAACCGGCCCAGGGCCGAATCGGGAACGTCAGAGCCCGCCACCCCCGTGTATGGCTCGCCCATGAAGTCCTCCAACGCAGACGTCAAATCCCCCAAACACAGACTCATCAAAGTGGACTCCCAGGACCTGGGGCGCACCAAGATCCTGCTGAGTGCAATCTCCTTAGATGACCAGCAAGAACCTGTAAGTGTCTCAGTAGGGGGATGACAAATTAGGCTTCAGAAGGACGTGAGCGCGAGGGGGTGCAAGCACTTCCTCAATACTCTCGTCTCATTTACCATCACCGTGACAGCTTTATTGATCGCACTCCGTGAGCAAATGTGCGTCGCAAATATCTTTGCATACATTTTAGCCTGTCTACTGTGGAGGGATGACAAAATAATTGAACAGTCTGTGGAATTACAGGCGGTGTGTGACAATCCCTGGAGTTTCAACCTATCACCAATAATAAATAAGGTTTGGTTTTGCAAGCTGAGAGACCCCACAAGAGCAAATTTGGGGACGGTATTGTTAAGAACAAAGGAAGACATTTTTTGACCGACCTATAAGACAGCTTTTTTAAAGTGGAAGAGGGTCAGAAAAAGACAAGTGTTTTCATATTTGTGGTCGAGACCTTAATTAGGATTGCAGGATATAAAAAAATATCAATTATAATCAATTTGGCCGACGACAGGGTCAGGGTTCCCCCTACATTTTAATTGCCCCACCACGGCAAAATAAAAGCCGCCACACCTTAAAAATTAGTTGTTTTTTTACGCAAAAACGAGTTAAAGAAATATACCGCGACCCCGAAAGGGACAAGTGGTAGGAAATGGATGGATTTTGTAGAAATTGATATACATTACAGGCCACACCTTCTCATTCAATGTGTTTTCTTTATTTCCATGACTATTTACATTGTAGATTGTCACATCAAAACTATGAATGAACACATTTTTAGTATTTTCATGACATTTTTAGTATTTTCATGACATTTTTTATTATTATTATTATTATTATTTCATGACATTTATTATTATTATTATTATTATTTTTATTTTTTTAGTATTTTTTAGTATTTTATTTTATTTTTTATTTTATTTTATTTTATTTTTATTTATTTATTTATTTATTTATTTATTTATTTATTTATTTATTTTTATTTGTTTATTTATTTTTATTTATTTATTTATTTATTTATTTATTTTTATTTTTATTTTTATTTTTATTTTTATTTTTATTTTATTTTTTAGTATTTTAGTATTTTTTAGTATTTTTAGTGTTTAGTATTTTTTAGTATTTTTTTTAGTATTTTTTAGTATTTTTAGTATTTTATTATTTTTTATTATTTTTAGTATTATATTTAGTATTTTTAGTATTTTTTAGTATTTTTTAGTATTTTTAGTATTTTTTAGTATTTAGTATTTTTTAGTATTTTCATGACATTTTAGTATTTTCATGACATTTTTAGTATTTTTAGTATTTTCATGACATTTTTAGTATTTTCATGACATTTTTTATTATTATTATTATTTCATGACATTTTTTATTATTATTATTATTATTATTTTTTTAAATTTATTTATTATTTTTTAGTATTTTAGTATTTTATTTTATTTTTTATTTTTTATTTTTTTATTTGTATTTTTTATTTTTTTATTTTTTTTATTTGTTTATTTATTTTTATTTATTTATTTTTTATTTATTTATTTATTTATTTTTATTTTTATTTTTATTTTTATTTTATTTTATTTTTTAGTATTTTAGTATTTTTTAGTGTTTAGTATTTTTTAGTATTTTTTTTAGTATTTTCTTAGTATTTTTTTTAGTATTTTTTAGTATTTTTTATTATTTTTAGTATTTTATTATTTTTATTATTTTTATTATTTTTTAGTATTTTTTAGTATTTTTAGTATTTTTTAGTATTTAGTATTTTTTAGTATTTTCATGACATTTTAGTATTTTCATGACATTTTTAGTATTTTCATGACATTTTTAGTATTTTTAGTATTTTCATGACATTTTTAGTATTTTCATGACATTTTTTAGTATTTTCATGACATTTTTAGTATTTTCATGTCTATTTTCATGACTATTTACATTGTAGATTGTCACATCAAAACTATGAATGAACACATGTGGAGTTATGTACTTAACAAAAAAAGGTGAAATAACTGAAAACATTTTATATTCTAGTTCCTTCAAAATAGCCACCCTTTACTCTGATTACTGTTTTACACACTCTTGGCATTCTCTCCATGAGCTTCAAGAGGTAGTCACCTGAAATGCTTTTCACTTCACAGGTGTGATAGCTTTGATGTGACAATCTACAATGTAAATAGTCATGAAAATAAAGAATAGGCATTGATGTGTCCAAACGTTTGGCCTGTACTGTATATAGCCTATTATATGCGTGCTATTGACTAGTAATGTACCGAAAAATCAGCCGCCGGCAAAAAATACTGTGATTACTGGAACAGCTCTGCCAAAATCCGATGTTGTGATGACACCATTTTTAAAAGTTTATTTAAGAAGCTTTTAGTGAAATCAGGACTTGTGAAAATAGCAACATATAATAATAATAACCTACATATTCAACCCAGCAGATGGAATTTTGGTTAGAAATATTTGAGACAAAACGAGTCACCAAAGCTGCCCAATCCAATCTTTAATTGATGCAAATGTTTTTTTTACTGCGCCGTCTTTGGTCACATGACAAAAATACCAGTGCAAAGTATTTTTGTAACTATTGTTCCACACCAGAGTTCTGTTGGGACCCTTCTTTTAGAAGGGAACAGTCGACCCAGATCCTTTTTATTTTAAGGCTGTTAAAATGACGAGAGCTGACGAGAATGGAAGTTTAACAATTGATTTTTTACAAAAAGTAGCAATACCAGTGCCCGGGGAGGGATACGAGTTGCTAAAGTTCAGAGCAATCTCTAAAATGTTTTTTCTTTTGTCCCAGTCTCACTTTGACGGGGATCGAAACTGAAAGTTTGCACCTGGTACTTTTTCCTCTGTAACCTAAATTAGATTCAATAGGTGTGTATTTGCAAAGATATAAAACACACGATTCTAATTGATTCGATTTTTAGGGGTGACGATTCGATTCAGAATCTATTCTCAATTCAAAATTAATACTTATTTCAATAAAATTAGGTGCCAGTACAATGATTGACTACATTACTTGATAAAATCCTACCCAAACATTTGATGAAGTCAAATACAAATAAGGCAACAAGAGAGTTGTCCCCCATTTCTCTTTTCTAAATTAAATCTGTACACCATATATGATCATTTACATCAACACTATGATTTGCTTAATTGGCTGGACAGGAGAGGTAAAACAAAACATACAAAAGTACAGGATGTGTGTGTGTGTGTGTGTGTGTGTGTGTGTGTGTGTGTGTGTGTGTGTGTGTGTGTGTGTGTGTGTGAATTAAAAAAAAAAAATTTAAATGAAGAAATAAAAAAATAATATATATATTTAAATGAGTAAATAAAAAAATATATATATATTTTTAAATGAATAAATTAAAAATATATATATTTTTAAATGAAGAAATAAAATATATATATGTATATTTTTAAATGAATAAATAAAAATAAAAACATATTTTTAAATTAATAAATAAATAATATATATATTTAAATGAGTAAATAAAAAAATATATATATATTTTTAAATGAATAAATTAAAAATATATATATATTTGTAAAGGAAGAAATAAAATATATATATGTATATTTTAAATGAATAAATAAAATAAAAAAATATTTTTGAATTAAATAAATAAAACTTTTTTTTAATTAATAAAAAAATACATATTTTTTTAAATGAATAAAATAATATATATTTTTAAATTTTTAAAATAAAAATAAAATATATATAAATTAATTAAATATATATATATATATTATAATATATATATAATATAAATAAATAAATAAATATATATATATTTAAATTAAAATAAAATAAAAAAATTATAAAAAAAACAAAAAAAAATCATATATTTTCAATAAAAAAAGGTATGTATATTTTAATTATATATATATTTTCAGACAGGTCATGATATATCTTTTATATCATTTAATCGGTCAAGAATCGTTCCAAATAAGAATCGCGATTCATTGCAAAATTGAGATTTTTATTTTTGACACCCCCTACAGTGAGTGAATTAAAGAAAAAATATATTTTTTAAATGAATAAATAAATAAATAATATATATATTTAAATGAGTAAATAAAAAATATATATATATATTTTTAAATGAATAAATTAAAAAAATATATATTTTTAAATGAATAAATTAAAAAAAAATGTATATATTTTTTTAAATGAATAAATAAAAATAAAAACATATTTTTAAATGAATAAATAAATAAATAAATACATTTTAATTAATAAAATTTTTTTTTTTTAAATGAATTAAAAAATATATATATTTTTTTAATATAATTAAAATAAAATGTATATATATATATATTTTTTTTTTTAATTAATAAAAAATATATATATATATTTTTAAATTAATTAAAAAAAATATATATATATTTTAAAATAAATAAATATATATATATTTAAAATAAAAAAAGGTATATACAGTTTATTTTAATTATATGTATATTTTCAGACAAGTCATGATATGTTTTTTATATCATTTAATCGGTCAAGAATCGTTCCAAATAAGAATCGCGATTCATTGCAAAATTGAGATTTTTATTTTTGACACCCCCCTACAGGGTACATTCATTTTGTATATCTTCTTTGAGCAGAACCAAGTCCAAATCTAGTCATTTCTAAGGCCTTCCATTTTACCCAAATGTGGGAAAACATTCCTCTAACAGTTATCAACCACACATGTGAAAGCAATGAATGACCAAAAAAAAAAAGGTCGATTTGATCTTAAAAATAATAATAATTGAGCAAATTTAGGTTTTGAAAAAGTCAGTTCAGCTTGGCGTGGGATCAGAGTTTTACTGGTTTTCATTGCAAAATTTGTTGTGAACGTGATTCGAGTAGCGAGTTCACTCATTAATTCCCGGGATGTGTGGGAAAGCCGCACTCTAAAAAAACACCGCAGATTCCAGTACATCCGTAGATAAGGAGAATCAATGCTGGGGGTTAAAATCACCTTTTTATTTTGAGACTTGGTGTGCGCTGATTGTGGAAGCTCCACTTGTCTGAAAACGGCTGAGACAAAGAGTCCTAGTCTTGCATTTTGCCAAAGGGTGTTTGTGTGTGTGTGTGTGTGTGTGTGTGTGTGTGTGTGTGTGTGACCATATGGCTACCTTTGTCGCCATCAATGAGCCAGTGAACTGCTGTTTCCCTCCTGAATTACGACTCTCAGTGAATGCATTTGTTCCATTTGGGCGTAACACAAACAGGACATTTGCCTCTCCTGGCTTCTAGTATGTCTTTCAAGTGACAACAGAATATTTGGAACCAGTAATATTGCTGCTAAATATAACATCCGCAACCACCCGAAATGTTTTTTTGTTAGTTTTTTTAACAAACAAGTGTCATAATATTCGCATAAAAACTACAAGCAAGCATCTACTAGCTTTATTGATCGCGCTCCGTGAGCAAATGTGCGTCGCAGATATGTTTGCATTAGAGATGCGCGGTTTGCGGACACAACCGCGGAGTCCGCGGATTATCCGCAGATCGGGCGGATGAAATAAAAAAAAATTTTTTTTTATCCGCGCGCGGGTCGGGTCGGGTGGATTAATTAGATATACAGGTAAAAGCCAGTAAATTAGAATATTTGGAAAAACTTGATTTATTTCAGTAATTGCATTCAAAAGGTGTAACTTGTACATTATATTTATTCATTGCACACAGACTGATGCATTCAAATGTTTATTTCATTTCATTTTGATGATTTGAAGTGGCAACAAATGAAAATCCAAAATTCCGTGTGTCACAAAATTAGAATATTACTTAAGGCTAATACAAAAAAGGGATTTTTAGAAATGTTGGCCAACTGAAAAGTATGAAAATGAAAAATATGAGCATGTACAATACTCAATACTTGGTTGGAGCTCCTTTTGCCTGAATTACTGCGTTAATGCGGCGTGGCATGGAGTCGATGAGTTTCTGGCACTGCTCAGGTGTTATGAGAGCCCAGGTTGCTCTGATAGTGGCCTTCAACTCTGCGTTTTTGGGTCTGGCATTCTGCATCTTCCTTTTCACAATACCCCACAGATTTTCTATGGGGCTAAGGTCAGGGGAGTTGGCGGGCCAATTTAGAACAGAAATACCATGGTCCGTAAACCAGGCACGGGTAGATTTTGCGCTGTGTGCAGGCGCCAAGTCCTGTTGGAACTTGAAATCTCCATCTCCATAGAGCAGGTCAGCAGCAGGAAGCATGAAGTGCTCTAAAACTTGCTGGTAGACGGCTGCGTTGACCCTGGATCTCAGGAAACAGAGTGGACCGACACCAGCAGATGACATGGCACCCCAAACCATCACTGATGGTGGAAACTTTACACTAGACTTCAGGCAACGTGGATCCTGTGCCTCTCCTGTCTTCCTCCAGACTCTGGGACCTCGATTTCCAAAGGAAATGCAAAATTTGCATGGTTGGGTGATGGTTTGGGGTGCCATATCATCTGCTGGTGTCGGTCCACTCTGTTTCCTGAGATCCAGGGTCAACGCAGCCATCTACCAGCAAGTTTTAGAGCACTTCATGCTTCCTGCTGCTGACCTGCTCTATGGAGATGGAGATTTCAAGTTCCAACAGGACTTGGCGCCTGCACACAGCGCAAAATCTACCCGTGCCTGGTTTACGGACCATGGTATTTCTGTTCTAAATTGGCCCGCCAACTCCCCTGACCTTAGCCCCATAGAAAATCTGTGGGGTATTGTGAAAAGGAAGATGCAGAATGCCAGACCCAAAAACGCAGAAGAGTTGAAGGCCACTATCAGAGCAACCTGGGCTCTCATAACACCTGAGCAGTGCCAGAAACTCATCGACTCCATGCCACGCCGCATTAACGCAGTAATTGAGGCAAAAGGAGCTCCAACCAAGTATTGAGTATTGTACATGCTCATATTTTTCATGTTCATACTTTTCAGTTGGCCAACATTTCTAAAAATCCCTTTTTTGTATTAGCCTTAAGTAATATTCTAATTTTGTGACACACGGAATTTTGGATTTTCATTTGTTGCCACTTCAAATCATCAAAATTAAATGAAATAAACATTTGAATGCATCAGTCTGTGTGCAATGAATAAATATAATGTACAAGTTACACCTTTTGAATGCAATTACTGAAATAAATCAAGTTTTTCAAAATATTCTAATTTACTGGCTTTTACCTGTATATGCACTGCAATCTAGTCCAAAGCGAACACTCATACTTCATTGGATCCACATGTTGAAATGAGTCTTCTGCCCTTGTTCAGGCGGTACCGTCCGCTCCACTGGCAGGGGACGCCGATTATTCTGACCCGTTTGATGCCCGGTCGGACCATCGACCAGAACCAGATGTGAGACCGCTTCCCTCTGAGAACAATGGCTACATGGAACCTTACGAGGCCCAGAGAGTCATAACAGGTGAGTAAAGCAGTGACTTATACTCAGTGTTGGGTTAGTTACTGAAAACCAGTAACTAGTTACCGTTACTAGTTACTTCATTTCAAAAGTAACTCAGTTACTAACTCAGTTACTTACACCAAAAAGTAATGCGTTACTGTGAAAAGTAACTATTTAGTTACTTCTTTTTTTTCTCCTTTTTTTTTAAGGCTCTCATTAATGCCATTTTTCCCTTAATTTCAGTACTGTTATTGCACTGGAGAATAATACAATCTGTTGATCAACTTGACATGCATTTGCATCACTGAACTCTGCTAAGCAATGTGCTCTACATACAACACACAAAAGACAAAGACACAACTTACATTTAACTAAAATGTTCTTTTCTTTGTGCTCGACAAAAGAAAAGTAGTGACAATGTCTCCATGTTAAGAAACTCGACTTGTTAGTTGTGTCTTGTTAGTTGTTATGAGAGTAGCGTATGTGTGTGTGTGTGGCCCTTTAAGATATGACAGCATGTGAGGTGAGTGACGTCAGTGAGTGAGTGGGCGAGAGAGGTGAACGAGTGGCAACAGTGAGTGCGTACCATAGTAATACTTGTATCTCTGACTACGGTAGCCGTAATGACCGACAATACATCGAGCGATGCGGCTTCAAAGTGGTACTAAAATATTTTGAAATATTTGTGAGTGTCGTGTGTAATGTTCTTTATTTTTAATGAAACGTTTAAAGTTTCGGTGTTGTTTACTGCCATCATATTGCAGTGTACACGGAATCTCTTATGTGTGACTGCCATCTACTGGTCACACTTATCATTTCACCGTGTACCAAATAAAATTGCTTCAAGGTCGGTAAGCACAACCAGAATTATTCCGTACATTAGGCGCACCGGGTCATTGTCGAGTTTTGAGGATTATAGTCCGAAAAATAGGGTTTATTCTGAGTGACTCAGGCGTTCATTGAGCTATAATAGAACTCGTACATGTGTAGACCGAGGGCTTCCTGTAATTCCTTTATGTCTGAGTCTGTCCCTGGGGGGTCGTCCACCGCCGACGCTCCCTCCCTTGTTCCCTCCTGCATCATCTCACTGCCGTCCACCCTTTTCCATTTCTTTCTCCTCCTGTAACGTCTCCGCCTCTCCCTGTCCGCCTCATTCAGCGTAAAAGTCTGCTATCATCTTATCTGCCTTCACCTTGAGGGTTCTGCTCGGCCCCTGGGGGAGTCCCACTGTCTCTTCTAATCTTTCTTTTGGCAAATGATTGTTCTGCCCCTATGATGCCACTCGCGCCGCCGCCTAATTGGTGTTGCAGTACGTTGATAGTGTCGGGATTTCACACATTTGCGCTCACTTCCTCCTGGTTTGTCATTTTGGAGCTGGGTTGTCATGGCGGAGATCTCAAGCTGTGGACATAGGAGTGACTAGAATCAGCCTGTGTGTTGGACAACAATAGTCTCAGCCTTTATATCAGGGGTGCCCAATTTTTGTGCCATTGACGGCCACATTCTAACAAATCAATGAATTCAGGGGCCATTTTGGTACTTTTCACCTTCAAAACCAGTACAACAGGGGTGCTCACACTTTTTCTGCAGGCGAGCTACTTTTCAATTGATCAAGTCGTGGGGATCTACCTCATTCATATATATCATTTATATTTACTTATTTATGAAATATATGTTTTTGTTAATAAATTAAAGGTGTTTAATGATAATGCAAGCATGTTTAACACATATAGTTAATATTGTTAATAAATTAAAGGTGTTTAAAGATAATACAAGCATGTTTAATACATATAGTTAATATTGTTAACAAGTTAAAGGTGTTTAAAGATAATACAAGCATGTTTAACACATATAGTTAATATTGTTAGCAAGTTAAAGGTGTTTAAAGATAATACAAGCATGTTTAATACATATAGTTAATATTGTTAACAAGTTAAAGGTGTTTAATGATAATACAAGCATGTTTAATACATATAGTTAATATTATTAATAAGTTAAAGGTGTTTAAAGATAATACAAGCATGTTTAACTCATATAGTTAATATTGTTAACAAGTTAAGGTGTTTAAAGATAATACAAGCATGTTTAATACATATAGTTAATATTGTTAACAAGTTAAAGGTGTTTAATGATAATACAAGCATGTTTAATACATATAGTTAATATTGTTAACAAGTTAAAGGTGTTTAATGATAATACAAGCATGTTTAATACATATAGTTAATATTATTAATAAGTTAAAGGTGTTTAAAGATAATGCAAGCATGTTTAACACATATAGTTAATATTGTTAATAAATTAAAGGTGTTTAAAGATAATACAAGCATGTTTAATACATATAGTTAATATTATTAATAAGTTAAAGGTGTTTAAAGATAATACAAGCATGTTTAATACATATAGTTAATATTATTAATAAGTTAAAGGTGTTTAAAGATAATACAAGCATGTTTAACACATATAGTTAATATTGTTAATAAATTAAAGGTGTTTAATGATAATACAAGTATGTTTGATACATATAGTTAATATTGTTAACAAGTTAAAGGTGTTTAATGATAATACAAGAATGTTTAATACATATAGTTAATATTATTAATAAGTTAAAGGTGCTTAAAGATAATACAAGCATGTTTAACACATATAGTTAATATTGTTAATAAATTAAAGGTGTTTAAAGATAATACAAGCATGTTTAATACATATAGTTAATATTGTTAACAAGTTAAAGGTGTTTAAAGATAATACAAGCATGTTTAACACATATAGTTAATATTGTTAGCAAGTTAAAGGTGTTTAAAGATAATACAAGCATGTTTAATACATATAGTTAATATTGTTAACAAGTTAAAGGTGTTTAATGATAATACAAGCATGTTTAATACATATAGTTAATATTATTAATAAGTTAAAGGTGTTTAAAGATAATACAAGCATGTTTAACTCATATAGTTAATATTGTTAACAAGTTAAGGTGTTTAAAGATAATACAAGCATGTTTAATACATATAGTTAATATTGTTAACAAGTTAAAGGTGTTTAATGATAATACAAGCATGTTTAATACATATAGTTAATATTGTTAACAAGTTAAAGGTGTTTAATGATAATACAAGCATGTTTAATACATATAGTTAATATTATTAATAAGTTAAAGGTGTTTAAAGATAATGCAAGCATGTTTAACACATATAGTTAATATTGTTAATAAATTAAAGGTGTTTAAAGATAATACAAGCATGTTTAATACATATAGTTAATATTATTAATAAGTTAAAGGTGTTTAAAGATAATACAAGCATGTTTAATACATATAGTTAATATTATTAATAAGTTAAAGGTGTTTAAAGATAATACAAGCATGTTTAACACATATAGTTAATATTGTTAATAAATTAAAGGTGTTTAATGATAATACAAGTATGTTTGATACATATAGTTAATATTGTTAACAAGTTAAAGGTGTTTAATGATAATACAAGAATGTTTAATACATATAGTTAATATTATTAATAAGTTAAAGGTGCTTAAAGATAATACAAGCATGTTTAACACATATAGTTAATATTGTTAACAAGTTAAAGGTGTTTAAAGATAATACAAGCATGTTTAATACATATAGTTAATATTGTTAACAAGTTAAAGGTGTTTAATGATAATACAAGCATGTTTAATACATATAGTTAATATTATTAATAAGTTAAAGGTGTTTAAAGATAATACAAGCATGTTTAATACATATAGTTAATATTATTAATAAGTTAAAGGTGTTTAAAGATAATACAAGCATGTTTAACACATATAGTTAATATTGTTAACAAGTTAAAGGTGTTTAAAGATAATACAAGCATGTTTAATACATATAGTTAATATTATTAATAAGTTAAAGGTGTTTAAAGATAATACAAGTATGTTTAACATATATAGTTAATATTGTTAACAAGTTAAAGGTGTTTAAAGATAATACAAGCATGTTTAATACATATAGTTAATATTGTTAACAAGTTAAAGGTGTTTAAAGATAATACAAGCATGTTTAACACATATAGTTAATATTGTTAACAAGTTAAAGGTGTTTAAAGATAATACAAGCATGTTTAATACATATAGTTAATATTGTTAACAAGTTAAGGTGTTTAAAGATAATACAGGCATGTTTAATACATATAGTTAATATTGTTAAAAGTTAAAGGTGTTTAATGATAATACAAGCATGTTTAATACATATAGTTAATATTATTAATAAGTTAAAGGTGTTTAAAGATAATACAAGCATGTTTAACACATATAGTTAATATTGTTAACAAGTTAAAGGTGTTTAAAGATAATACAAGCATGTTTAATACATATAGTTAATATTGTTAACAAGTTAAAGGTGTTTAATGATAATACAAGCATGTTTAATACATATAGTTAATATTATTAATAAGTTAAAGGTGTTTAATGATAATACAAGCATGTTTAATACATATAGTTAATATTATTAATAAGTTAAAGGTGTTTAAAGATAATACAAGCATGTTTAATACATATAGTTAATATTATTAATAAGTTAACGGTGTTTAAAGATAATACAAGCATGTTTAACACATATAGTTAATATTGTTAACAAGTTAAAGGTGTTTAAAGATAATACAAGCATGTTTAATACATATAGTTAATATTGTTAACAAGTTAAAGGTGTTTAATGATAATACAAGCATGTTTAATACATATAGTTAATATTATTAATAAGTTAAAGGTGTTTAAAGATAATACAAGCATGTTTAACACATATAGTTAATATTGTTAACAAGTTAAAGGTGTTTAAAGATAATACAAGCATGTTTAATACATATAGTTAATATTGTTAACAAGTTAAAGGTGTTTAATGATAATACAAGCATGTTTAATACATATAGTTAATATTATTAATAAGTTAAAGGTGTTTAAAGATAATACAAGTATGTTTAACACATATAGTTAATATTGTTAACAAGTTAAAGGTGTTTAATGATAATACAAGCATGTTTAACACATATAGTTAATATTGTTAACAAGTTAAGGTGTTTAAAGATAATACAAGCATGTTTAACACATATAGATTCCTTTCTTTCATGAAGACAAGAATATAAGTTGGTGTATGTGGCTTGTGCAGCCCTTTGAGACACTTGTGATTTAGGGCTATATAAATAAACATTGATTGATTGATTGATATTACCTGATTCTGATGACTTGCATTGATAGGAATCAGACAGTGGTGCTAAAAACGTCCGCATTTTCGAATGGAGGAGAAAAAAGTCCTCCTTTCTGTCCAATACCACATGAAAGTGGTTGGTTTTTGGCATCTTGTTTGTCCAGCTTCCGTACTCCTTTGTATACACTTTACAAGAAATACATTGTCGGCAAACTCCGTAGCTTGCTAGCTTGTGCACGCCAGCTTTCTGAGACTCTTGTTTTGTTAGCGCAACTGTGCAGTCTGTCTTTGGAGTTTTGACGACAGGTGCGGCGCCAGAGTCTGTTGAAATAAAGTGTTTCTCGCCTTCCAGTCGGTCATTTTAATGAGCTGGCAGCAGCCAGCGTCATCTCAGAAGACCCTCGGGTGCCGTGAATGTCAATCAAGTGACGAAAGTGACGTCATAGTGAAGATTTATGATCGCTCATTTTTAGGACTATTTTTTTAATGCCTGGCTGGTGATCGACTGACACACCCTCCGAGATCGACCGGTAGCTCGCGATCGACGTAATGAGCACCCCTGCAGTACAACATAAAGCCAAAGCCACATTGAAATGCTAAGAGTTACCACTCTGGCCAGATAGTAATAGTAGTAAAATAAAATATGAACAAAATAAGCTAAAAAAAAAATCCAGCATGCTAATGAAGTAAATTAATTAACTCATATCATGTTTTGCTTAACATCCAACTTGGAGAAGGCGAACCACCACGTTGAATTAAATAGTGGTATTTCAGTTTGAGCGCGTAATAAGATAATCAATCAATCAATCAATGTTTATTTATATAGCCCTAAATCACAAGTGTCTCAAAGGGCTGCACAAGCCACAACGACATCCTCGGTACAGAGCCCACATAAGGGCAAGGAAAAACTCACCCCAGTGGGACGTCGATGTGAATGACTATGAGAAACCTTGGAGAGGACCGCATATGTGGGTAACCCCCCCCCCCCCCCCCCTCTAGGGAGACCGAATGCAATGGATGTCGAGTGGGTCTGACATAATATTGTGAGAGTCCAGTCCACAGTGGATCCAGCACAACAGTAAGAGTCCAGTCCATAGTGGGGTCAGCAGGAAACCATCCCGAGCGGAGACGGGTCAGCAGCGCAGAGATGTTCCCAACCGATATACAGGCGAGCGGTCCACCCCGGGTCCCGACCCCGGACAGCCAGCACCCCATCCATGGCCACTGGATCTGTGTGTCTCCCCTTCCACAAGGGATAGGGGGGAGCAGAGGAGAAAAGAAAAGAAACGGCAGATCAACTGGTCTAAAAAAAAGGGGGCTATTCAAAGGCTAGAGTATACAAATGAGTTTTGAGATGGGACTTAAATGCTTCTACTGAGGTAGCATCTCTAATTGTTACCGGGAGGTCATTCCATAGTACTGGAGCCCCAATAGAAAACGCTCTACAGCCCGCAGACTTTTTTTGGGCTCTGGGAATCACTAATAAGCCGGAGTTCTTTGAACGCAGATTTCTTGCCGGGACATATGGTACAATGCAATCGACAAGATAGGACGGAGCTAGACCGTGTAGTATTTTATACGTAAGTAGTAAAACCTTAAAGTCACATCTTAAGTGCACAGGAAGCCAGTGCAGGTGAGCCAGTATAGGTATATATATATGTATATATGTATATAAAGGTATATACAGTATAGGCGTAATATGATCAAACTTTCTTGTTCTTGTCAAAAGTCTAGCAGCCGCATTTTGTACCAACTGTAATCTTTTAATGCTAGACATAGGGAGACCCCAAAATAATACGTTACAGTAGTCGAGACGAGACGTAACGAACGCATGAATAATGATCTCAGCGTCGCTAGTGGATAAAATAGAACGAATTTTAGCGATATTACGGAGATGAAAGAAGGCCGTTTTAGTAACACTCTTAATGTGTGACTCAAAGGAGAGAGTTGGGTGGAAGATAATACCCAGATTCTTTACTGATTCTCCTTGTGTAATTGTTTTGTTGTCAAATGTTAAGGTAGTATTTTTAAATAAATGTCGGTGTTTAGCAGGACCGATAATCAGCATTTCCGTTTTCTTGGCGTTGAGTTGCAAGAAGTTAGCGGACATCCATTGTTTAATTTCATTAAGACACGCCTCCAGCTGACTACAATCCGGCGTGTTGGTCAGCTTTAGGGGCATGTAGAGTTGGCTGTCATCAGCATAACAATGAAAGCTAACACCGTATTTGCGTATGATGTCGCCTAGCGGCAGCATGTAAATACTAAAGAGTGCAGGGCCAAGAACCGAACCCTGAGGAACTCCGCACGTTACCTTAACATAGTCCGAGGTCACATTATTATGGGAGACGCATTGCATCCTGTCAGTAAGATAAGAGTTAAACCACGACAAAGCTAAGTCTGACATACCAATACGTGTTTTGATACGCTCTAATAAAATATTATGATGGACGGTATGGAAAGCAGCGCTAAGATCAAGAAGCAGCCACATAGATGACGCATCAGAATCCATCGTTAGCAGTAGATCATTAGTCATTGGATGCTTGTATCATTCCTTTATGTCTCAGCAGCCCCTCAACTCCTCTCTAACCTTTCCTGTAAGATTACTACACCCCCCCCCGCCCCTCTTCTTTGTGTTTTCCCTCCATCATTTTTTCAATGAATTTCTTATTTTATTCCCTACAAGCCTGTTTTTTATTTTTTTATTTCTCCGCTTCCATCTTCGCCTCCTCCCGGCAGGCCCGCTGACACCCGGGGTCCCCCAGCGAGCGCAGGTAGAGCAGCGTTCGGCGCTGGCGTGCTTCTGTCGCCATGACTTAACATCAAACGCTGACAGATCGCGCACATACGCCCTCACCCCCTCACCCCCTCCTGCTGCTCTTACCCGCCTGTTATTGCCTTTGC
The DNA here is from genome assembly GCF_033978685.3 of Nerophis lumbriciformis. Taxonomy (NCBI): domain Eukaryota; kingdom Metazoa; phylum Chordata; class Actinopteri; order Syngnathiformes; family Syngnathidae; genus Nerophis; species Nerophis lumbriciformis. Next base: position 931,062 of record NC_084561.2, read on the forward strand.
TCCTCCGCGCTGCCTCCATTTTCCTTCCTTCCTCACAGCCTCAGGGCCTTCCCCCAGGGCCTCCGTTTGGTCGCCATGGTGACTACCGGGCAGCCCAATGATCACGTATTATGTCGTGAAGGTTGAAGTTTTCCACTGCCTTTCACCGTTTAAACGTTCAATTACGTCCTTTTTTTTTTTTTTTTTTTTTTTTTTTTGCCAAGCTGCAGGCTGTGCAGTGACATGTCCAGATTATTATTTTGTCTGTGGTGACAGCCGTGTAACAGTCAGTCCACCCCGGGAGCATCTGTTGCTACTCTGGTTGCACGGTATACCGGTACTAATAAAGTACCCCGGTACCATACTTGCCAACCCTCCCGGATTTTCCGGGAGACTCCCGAAATTCAGCGCCTCTCCCGAAAACCTCCCGGGACAAATTTTCTCCCGTAAAACTCCCGAAATTCAGGCGGAGCTGAGTGACGTGTTGACAACACACAACAACAGTGTCTACCGTAAAGCAGTTGGTCTGCCGTAAACAGCAATGTTGTGACACTTTTAAACAGGACAATACTGCCATCAACTGTACATGCATATGTGACCCACCCATAATGTGTCACATTTTTGTGTTGATTTATTTATTTTATTTTGTGGTTTGAATTCGTTTTTGGAGCTGTCATTACACATTTATCAGTATTCACATTGGTCAGTAGGGGGCAGTAGGGCGTTTCTTCCCAATTGAATGCTATCACCTGCAGACCGGAAGTGTCTTGTCATTCTGATGAGCGCGACCAGTCTGTCAACAATTGAAACGTCCTGTGTGCTTTTTCCTCCTGTATAACAGGTTAGTTTTGGTGAATCAACTCACTGAATAATATCCATGTGATCTTTATAAGTTTAAGTACACATTCTGATGGTGGAGCCTAACTCTAAAGTGTTTGTGAGTTGTAGTTTGTAAATGAACACTGAAATTAAAGAATTTATTTTATATATATATATATATATATATATATATATATATATATATATATATATATATATATATATACATACATATATATATATATATATATATATATATATATATATATATATATATATATATATATATATATATAGCTAGAATTCACTGAAAGTCAAGTATTTCTTATATATATATATCTTAACCACGCCCCCAACCACGCCCCCGGACCACGCACCCGCCCCACACCCCACCTCCCGAAATCGGAGGTCTCAAGGTTGGCAAACTGCTTCTCTTTTTTTCTTTTTTTAAAAATTAATCAATCCAACCAAATAATACAAACCTAAAAGCAGTGAAGTTGGTAAATAAAAAGAGAATACAATGATTTGCAAATCCTTTTCAACTTATAGTCAATTGAATAGACTGCAAAGACAAGATATTTCATGTTCCAACTGGTAAACTTATATATTTTTTTGAAAATAATCATTACCTTAGAATTTAATGACAGCAACACATTGCAAAAAAGTTGTCACAGGGGCATTTTTACCACTGTGTTACACATACTTGCCAACCTTGAGACCTCCGATTTCGGGAGGTGGGGGGTGGAGGGCGTGGTCGGGGTGGGGCGGGGGGCGTGGTTAAGATATATATATAAGAAATACTTGACTTTCAGTGAATTCTAGCTATATATATATATATATATATATATATATATATATATATATATATATATTTTATTACATATATATATATATATATATATATATATATATATATATGTATATATATATATATATAAAAATAAATAAAAGAAATACTTGAATTTCAGTGTTCATTTATTTACACATAACACTCATCTACTCATTGTTGAGTTAAGGGTTGAATTGTCCAGCCTTGTTCTATTCTCTGTCACTATTTCAGAACACACACATTATACAAATATACATTATAAAATCAATAAGAAAACAGGAGCTCTAATTTGGGAGTCTGAATTAGGACCCCGCCTTCCGCCCGATTGTAGCTGAGATAGGCTCCAGCGCCCCCCGCGACCCCGAAGGGAATAGGCGGTAGAAAATGGATGGATGGATGAATTAGGATCAGAAGTTCTTATATAAACATTGCGTACTCACGTCGCCATTTTGTATTGATTACTGCAGCTGTGCACTGGATTCATTCACAAATACAAACTGCAACTCACAAACACTTTAGAGTTAGGCTCCACCATCAGAATGTGTACTTAAACTTATAAAGATCACATGGATATTATTCAGTGAGTTGATTCACCAAAACTAACCTGTTATACAGGAGGAAAAAAGCACACAGGACTTTTCAATTGTTCACAGACTGGTCGCGCTCATCAGAATGACAAGACACTTCCGGTCTGCAGGTGATAGCATTCAATTGGGAAGAAACGCCCTACTGCCCCCTACTGACCAATGTGAATACTGATAAATGTGTAATGACAGCTCCAAAAACGAATTCAAACCACAAAATAAAATAAATAAATCAACACAAAAATGTGACACATTATGGGTGGGTCACATATGCATGTACAGTAGATGGCAGTATTGTCCTGTTTAAAAGTGTCACAACATTGCTGTTTACGGCAGACAAACTGCTTTACGGTAGACGAAAACTTGACTGCTGTTGTTGTGTGTTGTTACCGCGCTGGGAGGACGTTAATGAAACTGCCTAACAATAAACCCACATAAGAAACCAAGAACTCGCCCTCCATCATTAACTGTTTATATTGTGGGAAAGCGGACGTGTGAACAGGCTGTCAACACGTCACTCAGGTCCGCCTGAATTTCGGGAGATTTTCGGGAGAAAATTTGTCCCGGGAGGTTTTCGGGAGAGCCGCTGAATTTCGGGAGTCTCCCGGAAAATCCGGGAGGGTTGGCAAGTATGACCTATTTGAGAGTCAAGATTAAATCATGTTTCTACCTTCACGCCTTGTCCGGAAAAGTCTGTTTGCTTCCTGGGAGAACAATCCTCGCAGTAAGTTGCGGCAGGTCCGACTTATACTCCGAAAAATGCGGTATCTGAAATGCAGCCAATATTACATACAGATAATGTGTCATGAGACATGCAAATATAAATGAAATACACAGAGGATATAAGTAAAGGAAATTAACTGAGCGCAAATATACCTACAAACGATGCAGTATGTACATACAGCTAGGTTAAATAGCAGGTTAGCATCGAATAGCTTGCAGTCATGCACTGACCAAATAGGACTGATTAGCTCGTCAATAACATCCGCAAAGCTCACCTTTGTGCAAGTTTGGTGGACAAAATGAAACAAAGAATTAGTGGCACAAAACACGTCTTTCTGTGGCAGCGTCGGAGAAAGTCGTACATGTAAACAAACTACGGTGAGTTCAAGGACCGCCAAAATTAGTAGGACTCGCCGATTATTCTCATCAGTGAAGCATGTTTAATGTAAACACTGGAATTTCTAACAATTAGGAAGGTGCGTGTCATGGTTGTCCTCCGACAGAAACCATATTAAAACCAAAAATATATTTTTTCTGAACCCGAGTGGTGTTCTGTTATTGGACTTTTGTGCCCGTCACAGATTGTCCATAATGAACACCATGTTCGAACATAAGGGTGTCCATATGTGCACTTGGCACCAGGACGCCCTAGGCCGCAGTTCCATGATCGACTTTGTAGTTGTGTCATCGGATTTGCGGCCTCATGTTTTGGACACTCGAGTGAAGAGAGGGGCGGAGCTTTCAACCGATCACCACCTGGTGGTGAGTTGGCTGCGATGGTGGGGGAGGATGCCGCACAGACCTGGCAGGCCCAAACGCATTGTGAGGGTTTGCTGGGAACGTCTGGCAGAGTCTCCTGTCAGAGAGAGTTTCAATTCCCACCTCCGGAAGAACTTTGAACATGTCACGAGGGAGGTGCTGGACATTGAGTCCGAGTGGACCATGTTCCGCACCTCTATTGTCGAGGCAGCTGATTGGAGCTGTGGCCGCAAGGTAGTTGGTGCCTGTCGTGGCGGTAATCCTAGAACCCGTTGGTGGACACCGGCGGTGAGGGATGCCGTCAAGCTGAAGAAGGAGTCCTATCGGGTTCTTTTGGCTCATAGGACTCCTGAGGCAGCGGGCAGGTACCGACAGGCCAAGCGGTGTGCGGCTTCAGCGGTTGCGGAGGCAAAAACTCGGACATGGGAGGAGTTCGGGGAGGCCATGGAAAACGACTTCCGGACGGCTTCGAAGCGATTCTGGACCACCATCCGCCGCCTCAGGAAGGGGAAGCAGTGCACTATCAACACCGTGTATGGTGAGGATGGTGTTCTGCTGACCTCGACTGCGGATGTAGTGGATCTGTGGAGGGAATACTTCGAAGACCTCCTCAATCCCACCAACACGTCTTCCTATGAGGAAGCAGTGCCTGGGGCATCTGTGGTGGGCTCTTCTATTTCTGGGGCTGAGGTTGCTGAGGTAGTTAAAAAGCTCCTCGGTGGCAAGGCCCCGGGGGTGGATCAGATCCGCCCGGAGTTCCTTAAGGCTCTGGATGCTGTGGGGCTGTCTTGGTTGACAAGACTCTGCAGCATCGCGTGGACATCGGGGGCGGTACCTCTGGATTGGCAGACCGGGGTGGTGGTTCCTCTCTTTAAGAAGGGGAACCGGAGGGTGTGTTCTAACTATCGTGGGATCACACTCCTCAGCCTTCCCGGTAAGGTCTATTCGGGTGTACTGGAGAGGAGGCTACGCCGGATAGTCGAACCTCGGATTCAGGAGGAACAGTGTGGTTTTCGTCCTGGTCGTGGAACTGTGGACCAGCTCTATACTCTCGGCAGGGTCCTTGAGGGTGCATGGGAGTTTGCCCAACCAGTCTACATGTGTTTTGTGGACTTGGAGAAGGCATTCGACCGTGTCCCTCGGGAAGTCCTGTGGGGAGTGATCAGAGAGTATGGGGTATCGGACTGTCTGATTTTGGCGGTCCGCTCCCTGTATGATCAGTGTCAGAGCTTGGTCCGCATTGCCGGCAGTAAGTCGGACACGTTTCCAGTGAGGGTTGGACTCCGCCAAGGCTGCCCTTTGTCACCCATTCTGTTCATAACTTTTATGGACAGAATTTCTAGGCGCAGTCAAGGCATTGAGGGGATCCGGTTTGGTGGTTGCAGGATTAGGTCTCTGCTTTTTGCAGATGATGTGGTCCTGATGGCTTCATCTGGCCAAGATCTTCAGCTCTCGCTGGATCGGTTCGCAGCCGAGTGTGAAGCGACAGGGATGAGAATCAGCACCTCCAAGTCCGAGTCCATGGTTCTCGCCCGGAAAAGGGTGGAATGCCATCTTCGGGTTGGGGAGGAGACCCTGACCCAAGTGGAGGAGTTCAAGTACCTCGGAGTCTTGTTCACGAGTGAGGGAAGAGTGGATCGTGAGATCGACAGGCGGATCGGTGCGGCATCTTCAGTAATGCGGACGCTGTATCGATCCGTTGTGGTGAAGAAGGAGCTGAGCCGGAAGGCAAAGCTCTCAATTTACCGGTCGATCTACGTTCCCATCCTCACCTATGGTCATGAGCTTTGGGTTATGACCGAAAGGACAAGATCACGGGTACAAGCGGCCGAAATGAGTTTCCTCCGCCGGGTGGCGGGGCTCTCCCTTAGAGATAGGGTGAGAAGCTCTGTCATTCGGGGGGAGCTCAAAGTAAAGCCGCTGCTCCTCCACATCGAGAGGAGCCAGATGAGGTGGTTCGGGCATCTGGTCAGGATGCCACCCGATCGCCTCCCTCGGGAGGTGTTTAGGGCACGTCCGACCGGTAGGAGGCCACGGGGAAGACCCAGGACACGCTGGGAAGACTATGTCTCCCGGCTGGCCTGGGAACGCCTCGGGATCCCCCGGGAGGAGCTGGACGAAGTGGCTGGGGAGAGGGAAGTCTGGGCTTCCCTGCTTAGGCTGCTGCCCCCGCGACCCGACCTCGGATAAGCGGAAGAAGATGGATGGATGGATGAAATATATTTTTTCCATCATCTTTATACATTTCCACACATTTTTGAAAAAGCTCCAGAGCCACGTGCGGCTCTAAAGCAACAGGTTGCCGACCCCCGCACTAGATGGAGCTCGATACAGTTTGAAAAGCACCGCTTCATATCGTCCCCCCCTTACTGAGTGCAGTGGCACCACTCGGGCTGTGCACACAAAAGATGCCGACTCCTTCATTTTCTCCCCTCCCCGCCTTCTCTTCGGTAACACCTGTTCCTAAAGGGTACATTTTCGAGGCCATCAGATAAAAGCGCCATTAGTGCTTGTCTCTGCAGCTGCGAGGCTCCTGGTGATGAGATGCAGAGATCTGATTAGCTTCTGCTTCTCAATAATCCTTTTGTCCCACGGCCATATTTGAAATATTCCTCAGCGGGCACCTGCTGAGAAAGTGATGAACATTTTCACGAGGGAGCGAGCGAGGATGATGTTAGATTGCTGCAGGGGGGGGTCGTGTGCACGAGTGCGCGCCTTTCTGCTACCCGGCGTTGGAACTCAAAGCCTTGTTAAGCCCCCGATATGAGATTCTGAGCCCGCCGCAAGCTGCGCAAATACCATCCGTCCCGCTCCTTTCATTCAAGGCATGTCTGCGCTCCACAGGCGCTCTTCAGCAACAGCCCTGGTTTTGATATCAGCACGTAGGATTATCCTGATCTGAGGATGTTTTGCATCTGCCTCCACAGAACTGCAGCGCGGCCCCGCAGGAGGAGGCGGAACAGGACAGAAACATGGCGGTCTGCAGCTGTACGACACCCCGTACGAAGACGGGCGAGGCCGACATCCGGGCTTCCTGTTCGGGGAGATCCTGGAGGAAGGCAAGGAGAACAGCAGGCTGCCGCAGGACGATGAAAGACCGGCGGACGAATACGACCAACCCTGGGAATGGAAGAAGGATCACATCTCCAAAGCTTTCGCAGGTAAGATGGGTTCAATAACACCGGAAGCTTGGTGGAATGTTCTAGTACAGTGGAACCTCGACTCAAGCTCAATTTGTTCCAAGACCGAGCTTGTAACTCGAGACCAGTGTTGGGTTAGTTACTGAAAACCAGTAACTAGTTACAGTTACTAGTTTCTTTATTTCAAAAGTAACTCAGTTACTAACTCAGTTACTTACACCAAAAAGTAATGCGTTACTGTGAAAAGTAACTATTTAGTTACTTCTTTTTTTCTTCTTTTTTTTTTAGAGCTCCCATTAATGCCCTTTTAGCCTTCATTTCAGTACTGTTATTGCACTGGAGAATAATACAATCTGTTGATCAACTTGACATGCATTTTTATTTCCCTTTTAACATAATTAATGAAAAACAGTGCAACATAAAAAGGCATTCCTCCTTTCTTTAAACTTGGACCAATGACCATTAATAAAAAACAAGTTAAAGTGCAACATAAGAAGGCACATCAAGCCTGACATCTGGAGTGATGCTGCTGTCTTCCACACTTGGAGCCATGGATTGTAGAATCCTTGTTTTCAGTGGCAGGATCATTGACACAGATGGTGAAGTTTCAGTGCTCAGTAGAGATGTAACACTTTTGAGGGGTTTAAGCACCTGGAGGACCTCATCTGCCACTCTCACATCATCATCAGACAGGGTGACATTTGTCTTCAGGGTGTTGTGGGTCAATTGCAGAGTATATAGCTGCCTGCTGCTTCAACATACCATAAGTGGAGTTCCACCTCGTTGGGACATCATGTATGAGCTTATGATTAGGCAGCTTTAGCATTTCTTGCTTTGTCTTAAGCACATGAGCAGCTGTTGTGCTTGGGTGGAAGTAGGAAACCTCCTTCCTGATCCTCCCAAAGAGGCGCTCCATCCTATTGACTGAGATTCCCTTCTGTGATGCCAAATTCACTACATGTGCAAAGCACCTACCGTATTTTCCGCACTATAAGGCGCACCGGATTATTAGCCGCACCTTCAATGAATTACATATTTCATAACTTTGTCCACCAATAAGCCGCCCCGGATTATAAGCCGCGCCTACGCTGCGCTAAAGGGAATGTCAAAAAAACAGTCAGATAGTTCAGTCAAACTTTAATAATATATTGAAAACCAGCGTTCTAACAACTCTGTCCCAAAATGTACGCAAATGTGCAATCACAAACATAGTAAAATTCAAAATGGTGTAGAGCAATAGCAACATAATGTTGCTCGAACGTTAATGTCACAACACACAAAATAAACATAGCGCTCACCTTCTGAAGTTATTCTTCATTCGTAAATCCTTCGAATTCTTCGTCTTCGGTGTCCGAATTGAAAAGTTGCGCAAGCGTGGGATCCAAAAATGGCCGGCTCCGTCTCATCGAAGTCATCGGATTCAGTGTCGCTGTTGTTGTGCAGCAGTTCTGTGAATCCTGCCTTCCGGAAAGCTCGGACCACAGTTGTGACCGAAATATCTGCCCAGGCATTTACGATCCACTGGCAAATGTTGGCGTATGTCGTCCGGCGCTGTCTGCCCGTCTTAGTGAAGGTGTGTTCGCCTTCGGAGCTGTGTGAAAAAAGCCACCCGGCCTCTTCGCGTAAACTTCCCTTAACCACTCGCTCATCTTTTCTTCATCCATCCATCCCTTCGAGTTAGCTTTTATGATGACGCCGGCTGGAAAGGTCTCTTTTGGCAAGGTCTTCCTTTTGAATATCACCATGGGTGGAAGTTAGCATGGCAAGCTAGAACCACAGTGAAGGATGACTTCTCATTCCCTGTGGTGCGAATATTCACCGTACGTGCTCCCGTTCCACAGTGCGGTTCACAGGAATATCAGTTGCTGTGAAATACGGTAGTAATCCGTGTGCGGATGGAGAGATTGCGTCTTTTTATGAACCGGATCCTTGTCGCTTTGTAGGAGCCATTTTGTGGTCTTTACAGATGTAAACAGGAAATGAAACGTACGGTGATATCCGCGCGTTTTTTCTTCTTCTTCCGGGGGCGGGTGGTTGCTTACAGTAGAAGAAGAAGCGCTTCCTGTTCTATGGGGGCGGGTGCTTTCCTTGGCGGTTGCTTGCGTAGAAGAAGAAGCGCTTCCTGTTCTACCGGGAAAAAAGATGGCGGCTGTTTACCGAAGTTGCGAGATCGAAACTTTATGAAAATGAATCGTAATAAAGCGCACCGGGTTATAAGGCGCACTGTCAGCTTTTGAGAAAAATTGTGGTTTTTAGGTGCGCCTTATAGTGCGGAAAATACGGTATCTGTGGTCCCAGTCCTGCCTCATTCTCTGTAATTATTTGATTTTTGGCATTATCACGTGTGACTGGGATATCTTTATCTTTCATTCCTCCACTGCTTGTGTCAGTACCTGCGCAAGGTGACTCTCGTAGAGGGGGCGTGTCTTCTCATCTCCCAGTCTGCTGTGATGAAGTGAGCGCTTATAGTTCCGCTGGACGTCCACCCGTCTGTCATGAGCGCAACAGATGATGCTCGGGATAGTTCATCCACAACTTTTTTCTTCTCCTGCTCATAAAGATCTGGCACAATCTTATCGCTGACGTGGGTGCGCGACGGGATGTCGTAACGTGGCTCAAGCACGTTCAGCATGTGTTTAAAACCCTCGTTTTGCACAACCGAGTCTGCACTTATAAACATACCGATTCAATGGCGCGGGGCGTTCAAGCTCCTCCGTTACTGCGCTCGCCATGACCACGCTGTGTGTGGACTGAACGTGACGACAACTTTTTTTGTTTTTGTTTCCTATATCAAACCGCGGATCACGTGTGTGCCTCCCCTCCCCTCCCCACACCCACACACACACACCCAGAGTGCGCCTCTTTTCTTCTCTCCGGCTTGTGACAGAGGAAGATTCAGAAGAACGACACCGCAGCGCTTCTGTTTCTAGCCGATACTACATCAAAAGTAACGTAAAATAACGCAGTAACGCATCATGTAGTAACGGTAACTGAGTTACTGAATATAAAAAATAACGCGTTAGATTACTAGTTACCGCCGAAACTAACGGCGTTACTGTAACGCCGTCAGTCCCAACACTGCTCGAGACACTCGTATCTCAAATCAAGGTATTCTGTGCGCGGTCCTCCCAAGAAATGCAATTTTAACATACACACTATAATAATAATAATAATAATAGATTTTATTTGTAAAAAGCACTTTACATTGAGTAAACAACCTCAAAGTGCTACAGTGTATAAAAAAAATAAAAAGATAATAAAAACAAGAACAGCCAAATAGCTAAAACTAGTATGCATACATCTAAAAATAAGGCTTTTTTAAAAAGAAGGGTTTTTAGGCCTTTTTTAAAAGCATCCACAGTCTGTGGTGCCCTTAGGTGGTCAGGGAGAGCGTTCCACAGACTGGGAGCGGCGGAGCAGAAAGCCCGGTCTCCCATTGTTCGTAGCTTTGTCCTCGGAGGTTGGAGGAGGTTAGCCTGTCCGGAGCGGAGGTGTCGTGTGGAGGATTTGGGGGTGAGCAGTTCTTTGAGGTAGAGGGGGAGCATTTCCATGGAGGCACTGGTGGGTTAGTAGGGAGACTTTGAATTCAATCCTGAGTGGAACAGGAAGCCAGTGAAGGGATTTGAGAATTGGTGTGATGTGGTCATATTTCCGCACTCTCATCAGGATTCTAGCAGCACTATTCTGTATGTATTGTAGCCTCTGGATGTTTTTGCTGGGGATCCCGACAAGAAGTCATAAAAAGTTTAAATAACCTTTATTTAACCAGATAAGAAACCCATAGAGATCAAGATGTCTTTCACAGGGGTGAGCTGGCCAAGAGGTCAACAGCACATGTCACAGAGCCGTTTCAGAAAAGTAATACGTTAAGACATACATTTTTAAAATGCATATGTCATGACTTTGACGTGGATTGGCAGACCGGGGTGGTGGTTCCTCTCTTTAAGAAGGGGAACCGGAGGGTGTGTTCTAACTATCGTGGGATCACACTCCTCAGCCTTCCCGGTAAGGTCTATTCAGGTGTACTGGAGAGGAGGCTACGCCGGATAGTCGAACCTCGGATTCAGGAGGAACAGTGTGGTTTTCGTCCTGGTCGTGGAACTGTGGACCAGCTCTATACTTTGGGCAGGGTCCTTGAGGGTGCATGGGAGTTTGCCCAACCAGTCTACATGTGTTTTGTAGACTTGGAGAAGGCATTCGACCGTGTCCCTCGGGAAGTCCTGTGGGGAGTGCTCAGAGAGTACGGGGTATCGGACTGTCTGATTGTGGCAGTCCGCTCCCTGTATGATCAGTGTCAGAGCTTGGTCCGCATTGCCGGTAGTAAGTCGGACACGTTTCCAGTGAGGGTTGGACTCCGCCAAGGCTGCCCTTTGTCACCGATTCTGTTCATAACTTTTATGGACAGAATTTCTAGGCGCAGTCAAGGCGTTGAGGGGATCTGGTTTGGTGGCTGCAGGATTAGGTCTCTGCTTTTTGCAGATGATGTGGTCCTGATGGCTTCATCTGGCCAGGATCTTCAGCTCTCACTGGATCGGTTCGCAGAGTGTGAAGCGACTGGGATGAGAATCAGCACCTCCAAGTCCGAGACCAAAGGGTGGAGTGCCATCTCCGGGTTGGGGAGGAGATCTTGCCCCAAGTGGAGGAGTTCAAGTACCTCGGAGTCTTGTTCACGAGTGGGGGAAGAGTGGATCGTGAGATCGACAGGCGGATCGGTGCGGCGTCTTCAGTAATGCGGACGCTGTATCGATCCGTTGTGGTGAAGAAGGAGCTGAGCCGGAAGGCAAAGCTCTCAATTTACCGGTCGATCTATGTTCCCATCCTCACCTATGGTCATGAGCTTTGGGTTATGACCGAAAGGACAAGATCACGGGTACAAGCGGCCGAAATGAGTTTCCTCCGCCGGGTGGCGGGGCTCTCCCTTAGAGATAGGGTGAGAAGCTCTGCCATCCGGGAGGAGCTCAAAGTAAAGCCGCTGCTCCTCCACATGGAGAGGAGCCAGATGAGGTGGTTCGGGCATCTGGTCAGGATGCCACCCGAACGCCTCCCTAGAGAGGTGTTTAGGGCACGTCCGACCGGTAGGAGGCCGCGGGGAAGACCCAGGACACATTGGGAAGACTATGTCTCCCGGCTGGCCTGGGAACGCCTCGGGGTCCCACGGGAAGAGCTGGACGAAGTGGCTGGGGAGAGGGAAGTCTGGGCTTCCCTGCTTAGGCTGCTGCCCCCGCGACCCGACCTCGGATAAGCGGAAGAAGATGGATGGATGGATGGATGTCATGACTTGGACTATGGCGTGGTTTGTTCTCCCGAGGTGCAAAAGATTTGGACCAGATATGACTTGCAGGTGAATACATATTTAATTTTACTATAACAAAAATAACAAACTAAAGGTGCGCACAAGGCGGAAGTACAAACTTGACAATTGAAACAAATACTTGCACGTGGGCAAAAAAACTAAGGACATGAACAAAAGTCGCTAACTGTGGCATGAATCGGAAAAAACTTACTTGGACATGGCATGAAGTGCGCAGAGGCAAACAGAGTGTGACAGGGGTATGATGTCGCCAGAAAGACAAACTGAAAACAATGAACTTAAATACGACAGACATGATTAGTGAAAACAGGTGCGTGACTCAAAACGTGACGTGACAGGTGAAAACTAATGGGTTGCTATGGTGACAAACAAGAGTGCACAATGAGTCGAAACGTGGAACAGGTGAAACTAATGGGGTAATCATGGAAACAAGACAAGGGAGTGAAAAGCAGGAACTCAAAAGAGTCCAAAACCAGACAGCACATGGCCAAACAAAAACATGATCAACACAGACATGACAGCATAAAAGAGAACTATAAAACAATAAAGATTAATACCTTTTTAAAAACACTGTGCAAACGTCTCTCGCTTTCTGTCCCTCGGGATAGAAGGGAGGACTCCAAATGGAAGTAGTTCACAGAGTTTCAGTTTTGTCTGCAATGCCAAAAGCTATTTTGCCAAATTCAATCCGTACATGGGGAACAGTTAAAACATACAAATTGTTAGAGCGTAATGCATAAGAGCTGTTTTTTCTTTGTAACCAAGTACACAAGCCTTACGAATGATAGTCAGCCAATGTGTGTATCTGCGTGCACTCAGTAAAGATAAGTCTGACTTCATATATAGTTGACAGTGGTGGTGAGACTACGACAGCCAGTAACAAATCTTAGTGCTGAGTGAAGAACAGTGTCCAAGGACTGGAGGAATTTAGATGAAGATCTCAAATAAAGCACGTCTCCATATTTAATTACGGGCAAGATAGTCGCTGTCACCAATTTCTTTCTGACTTTAAGAGAGAAGCAGTGTTTATTTCTAGTAAAGAAACCAAGTTTTACCCTAAGCTTAGAGACCAAGTTGTTAATATGGGCTTTAAATGAAAGCTCCTGATCAAGAGTAAAACCCAGTGACGTGCAGTAGAGATGCGCGGATAGGCAATTATTTCATCCGCAACCGCATCAGAAAGTCGTCAACCATCCGCCATCCACCCGATGTAACATTTGATCAGAACCGCACCCGCCCGTTGTTATATATCTAATATAGACGATGCAAGGCATTAGTGAGGTTATAAAGCTTTTGCCTGTTAAAGAAAGGAGACTGATCCAATGCAGCACAGACATTCGCGTGCCACGCTGTCACGACCCAGACGCACACCAGTGCGCAATCATATCAAGCGTTTTTTATCGTCTTTAAAATCTCCCCCCCAAAAAATGACATATTGGTTCTTGTCTCTCCATAATGATTGTGAACGATATGCAAAATTCCCCCCAAAAAGTGCAGTTCCCCTTTTAAGGTGCTATTTATTGTCTTGATGTACCCGTCATGGCAATGTGTTGCAATGCCCATCATTAGTTGTGAAGCACATTTTAAATCGAGACTCATTGATCATACTGAGAGAAAACAACAAATCAATATCTAATCAAGCATTAAGTGCAAGATTCGAATCATGTCTCTTTAAAACCTTTTTTTCACCAGACTCTTCCATAGAAGTGATGATGTGTGTGTGTGTGTGTGAGCAGTTAAGCCCACACTCATAACAGGTTTTTGAAAGGGTTGAAGTGAAATTCCTATCTAATTGTCCCGATCTTATCTTGTTTACTTTCCACCGTCAACACGCATATCGACGTTTCATGCAGGAAGTGTGACCTTCACTGTCTGCGCTCTTTCAAATCTCTCTTTTTTACTCCCTTGAAACAACTTGGAGTGAGTATTGATTTCTTGCCGTTTCACACGAGACAGACAAAAGTAGTGGAGATGGCGCGCGCTGAAGGACGCCGCTATTGATGAAGCCTCAGTGGGAGCAGCTCGGACAACCACAAACTGCAATTCTGTGAGTGGCTTTTGAAAAGTTGTCAGCGAGACGAAATGCGGAAAAATGACAGTGGATCTTCGACTTCTGAGTTCTTAAACAGGGTTCGTAAATTGAAAAGTTAGTATAGCGCAGCGTTTCTCAAAGTGTGGGGCGCGCCCCACTGGTGGGGAATAGAGACATGACAGGTGGGGCGCGAGGAACGGGAGGAAATTTCACTTTAAAATTTTTTTTTTTATTATTATATTCTTAGATTTTTTTTTTTTTAACTATGCTTTCATTTTCTATACACACTGTAAATCACTTTGTGATTCTGTCTGTGAAATCCGCTATATAAATAAATGGAAATTACCGGTACTTATTTTTACTGTAAGCTTTAAATTTCTCGGTAGGAGCGAAAGTTTGACAGACATAGCAACAGTAACTAATGGGGGCGGGGCTAAGCGGAACAAACTTTCGCGCGGATGGGTAGCAGGCTAATGTGTGGACCACAATTACACAAATATATACATTTGTGACTCGCACCTCAAAAGTCGTCGAGCCAGAGCCAGCGCCTGCAGAGAAACAAAAATGTGACGGGCACACACTGTGTCATTCACCGGGAAGCACTCGCGTCAAGGCAGCTCAGCCCCGAACTCAATGAGGTTTTAACAGATGTTGTGAGCGCGGTCAATTTGATCAAAACACGACCACTGAAAGTGCGACTGTTCTCTGCACTGTGTGAGGAAATGGGAGCTGATCATACAGCCGTGCTGTTTCACAGTGAAGCAAGGTGGCTCTCCTGGGGAAAAGTGCTGTCACTTGCCCTGTCTTGCCAAATGCATAGCTCCTCCTTTTTTTTTTTGCAAAGATTGCAAAGTGGCACTTTTATTTTATTTATTATTGAACTTGATGCAAGTTATTTGATTTATTATTGAACTTGATGCAAGTTATAACACTTTTTTTAATTTATTATTGAACTTGATGCAAGTTATAACACTTTTTTTGATTTATTATTGAACTTGATGCAAGTTATAACACTTTTTTTGATTTATTATTGAACTTGATGCAAGTAATAACACTTTTGTTTGATTTATTATTGAACTTGATGCAAGTTATAACACTTTTGTTTGATTTATTATTGAACTTGATGCAAGTTATAACACTTTTTTTGATTTATTATTGAACTTGATGCAAGTTATTTGATTTATTATTGAACTTGATGCAAGTTATAAGACTTTTTTTGATTTATTATTGAACGTGATGCAAGTTATAACACTTTTTTTGATTTATTATTGAACTTGATGCAAGTTATTTGATTTATTATTGAACTTGATGCAAGTTATTTGATTTATTATTGAACTTGATGCAAGTTATAACAAATTTTTTGATTTATTGAACGTGATGCAAGTTATAACACTTTTTTTTATTTATTATTGAACTTGATGCAAGTTATAACACTTTTTTTGATTTATTATTGAACTTGATGCAAGTTATAACACTTTTGTTTTATTCATTATTGAACTTGATAGAAGTTATTTTATTTATTATTGAACTTGATGCAAGTTATACCACAGCTGCACAGTTATTTTATTTATTATTGAACTTGATGTTATTTTATGTTATTGAGTTTGAATGTATACAACTTGATGTTCAATAAATTTGAAAATGTTAAAGCTTGGCATTAGCGCTCTGTTGGGGCGATGGGGGCAGGTGGGGCTTGAAAACTCCCCCTTGTCCAAAGTGGGGGATGACAAAAAAAGTTTGAGAACCACTGGTATAGCGAAGCAAATTTCTCCATAGGAAACAATTTAAATATGAATAATGGGTTCCAGCCTCGACAAAAGTCCATATTTTAGTCCAGATTTGTACCCTTTTGAACAAAATATATAGTGCTATGTACTACTGCACATCAAACAAACATAACAAGGAGGCAAATGTCTCTTTATTAACAAGCTGAAACAACAACAACCACAAGCTCGACTGTGCTGTATGCTTTGCTCTGCCAACACGCGCACACACGAAGAAGTTACCTCCTTTGGTGCCCTCACAAACCATCAGAAATGACCAACATCCTTATATTTAACAACCGTGTTGCTACATCCATCCGTCCATTTTCTACTGCTATACATACCATAATATATATAAATAATAAATATTTAAAAAAGTAAAATCCACTTAAACCGTATTTTTCGCACTTAAACTCCTTTAATTTTCGACAGTGCGCCTTATAACCCGATGTCCCTAATGTACGGCATAATTCTGGTTGTGCTTACTGACCTCGAAGCAATTTTATTTGGTACCTAATGTAATAAGTGCGACCAGTAGATGGCAGTCATACATAGGAGATATGTGGAGTATATATATATATATATATATATACATATGTCTTAATAAGGTTATCCAAAAAATAGTGCTCGATACCGTAGTAGAGCGCAATATATGTATGTGTGGGAAATAAAATCACAAGACTACTTCATCTCTACAGGCCTGTTTCATGAGGGGTTCCCTCAATCATCAGGAGATTTCAATGGGAGCATTCACATACCATGGTTTATATAGGGCACAGAGTGGGTGGGTACAGGCTGGCGTAGGGGCGTGGTGATTGGCTCATGTGTTACCTAGGAGGTGTTTCCGTCTGTGGCGGCATGCTGATACAATTTCGCTGCGCTTGTTGAGGGATGACAGGTCTGGACGGTATATAATAAACAGTTTCTCTTTCAAGCATAGGTTGCATCCAGCACACCTTACAATAGTGGTAATAAAAGATGCAACCTATGCTTGAAAGAGAAACTGTTTATTATTTACCGTCCAGACCTGTCATCCCTCAACAAGCGCAGCGAAATTGTATCAGCATGCCGCCACAGAAGCAGTGTCGATTGTCATTGTTGTTACGCGATTTCGTGAATAAAACTTTTTTTAAAAAAATGTTTTTTTAATTAATGAAAAAACGTATTTTTTATCACTGCAGCCGTAACCCGGAATAGGTTGATGAAAACCGTACTAATTACGGGAAAACCGGAGTAGTTGGCAGGTATGCTTCCTAATGTGATTTAAGCATGAACAAGGTGCAAATAGCAGCGTGCGCACTAACCGTGACGCTTATTAGCACTGGATCGGTCATGCACATGTAGACATGTAATTAACTGAAAGATGGGAGGCTCATGCTCACACACACACACACACACACACACACACACACACACACGGAGGGGGGGTGTGAATGGGAGGAGTACTGGGTGGTCCGGGAGTCGGAATGGAGGAGGGAGAGTGCCGACGAGGCAGGGTTGATTTATTATCCCATCACCTTGACCTTGCTGACTTGAAGATGCGGCTCAATTAAGCCGGCTTGGCCTCTCGTGGCGAACACTGATCTACTCTTCTACATCTGGAAATGCAAAGTCGTAGAGGAATACAATGCATCCCACCTGGCATCTTTCTCACTGGCGGACGCTCCCCTTTCCTCTCCTGCTTGCTTCTTTGTCTTGTCTTGTCTTAAAGGGGAACATTATCAGCAGACCTATGTAAGCGTCAATATATACCTTGATGCTGCAGAAAAAAGACCATATATTTTTTTAACCCATTTCCGAACTCTAAATAAGTGAATTTTGGCGAATTAAACGCCTTTCTAATATTCGCTCTCGGAGCGATGACGTCACGTTGTGACATCACATCGGGAAGCCATCTGCCATTTTCTCAAACACCGAGTCAAATCAGCTCTGTTATTTTCCGTTTTTTTCGACTGTTTTCCGTACCTTGGAGACATCATGCCTCGTCGGTGTGTTGTCGGAGGGTGTAACAACACCAACAGGGACGGATTCAAGTTGCACCAGTGGCCCAAAGATGCCAAAGTGGCAAGAAATTGGACGTTTGTTCCGCACACTTTACCCACGAAAGCTATGCTACGACAGAGATGGCAAGAATGTGTGGATATCCTGCGACACTCAAAGCAGATGCATTTCCAACCATAAAGTCAAAGAAATCTGCCGCCAGACCCCCATTGAATCTGCCGGAGTGTGTGAGCAATTCAGGGACAAAGGACCTCGCTAGCACGGCAAGCAATGGCGGCAGCTTGTTCCCGCAGACGAGCGAGCTAAACCCCCTATTGACCCTAGCTTCCCTGGCCTGCTGACATCAACTCCAAAACTGGACAGATCAGCTTTCAGGAAAAGAGCGCGGATGAGGGTATGTCTACAGAATATATTAATTGATGAAAACTGGGCTGTCTGCACTCTCAAAGTGCATGTTGTTGCCAAATGTATTTCATATGCTGTAAACCTAGTTCATAGTTGTTAGTTTCCTTTAATGCCAAACAAACACATACCAATCGTTGGTTAGAAGGCGATCGCCGAATTCGTCCTCGCTTTCTCCCGTGTCGCTGGCTGTCGTGTCGTTTTCGTGGGTTTCGCTTGCATACGGTTCAAACCGATATGGCTCAATAGCTTCAGTTTCTTCTTCAATTTGGTTTTCGCTACCTGCCTCCACACTACAACCATCCGTTTCAATACATGCGTAATCTGTTGAATCGCTTAAGCCGCTGAAATCCGAGTCTGAATCCGAGCTAATGTCGCTATAGCTTGCCGTTCTATCCGCCATGTTTGTTTGTGTTGGCTTCACTATGTGACGTCACAGGAAAATGGACGGGTGTATATAACGATGGTTAAAATCAGGCACTTTGAAGCTTTTTTAGAATCAGAATCAGCTTTATTGTCATTACGCAAGGTAACGAGATTGAGGCCATTCCATACAGTGCGATGTGTGCATGCTAGAAAAACAATGTGCAAATATATTTAAAAAAAATATAGAAGTGCAATGAATATGGTGTGAAAAGAATATATACATGAAAAAACAAAACAAAAACAGGGTGGTTGGTGGAATGGGTTACTGCACCGAAGAGAAGGCAGTTATGAGGGACAATGGGGCAGTCCGTTCAGGATGGTTATGGCCCTGGGGAAGAAGCTGTTCTTTAGCCTGTTTGTTTTGGTTTTAATGCACCTGTAGCGCTTCCCAGAGGGCAGCAGGTGGAACAGGTCAGAGCCAGGGTGGGTGCTGTCCTTGATGATGGCACTGGCTCTGTTGAGGCAGCGGGAGGTGTAGATGTCCGTCAGAGAGGGGAGAGGGCGGCCGATGATCTTCTGAGCCATCTTGACCACTCTTTGCAGCCTCTCCCTGTCTGCTGCAGTGCAGCTGCCGTACCATACCGTAATACAGTAGGTCAGCAGGCTCTCGATGGACGAGCGGTAGAAGGTCAGCAGCAGGTCAGGCTTCAGGTTGTACTTCCCGAGGACTCTAAGGAAGTGTAGCCGCTGCTGAGCCTTCTTGATGATTGATGTGGTGTTGACTGTCCAGGAGAAGTCATTAGAGATGTGGACTCTAAGGTACCTGAAGGTGTGGACCCTCTCTACACGCTCGCCGTTGATGTAGAGGGGGGCAGGGTCGGTGCTGCTCCTCCTGAAGTCGACGATGATCTCTCTGGTCTTGCTGGTGTTGAGAGCGAGGTTGTTCTCCGAAGACCAGGCCGTCAGCTTCAGGACCTCCTCTCTGTAGGCAGCCTCGTCACCCCTGGAGATGAGCCCGACCACTGTGGTATCGTCGGCGAACTTGACGGTAAGGTTGTCACTGTGGGCCGGACTGCAGTCATGGGTGTAGAGGCAGTAGAGGAGGGGGCTCAGCACACAGCCCTGTGGGGAGCCGATGCTCAGCGTGCGGGAGGATGAGAGGTGCGGGCCAAGTCTCACATTCTGGGGTCGGTCCTTTGGGAAGTCCCTTATCCAGGCGTTTGTGAGAGGGGGGAGGCCATTCCGAATGCCATGCGCGAATGCCATGCGCGAGGCTATTTATAGCACCGCTGCCAAGCACGAGGCACCAGTTGTATGGCGTCACATTAGTGCCAAAAATCCGAGCGCATAAAAACTGTTATCGCGCGCTGATTCTCCACTTCGTGCGTGCGCGCGACACCATTTTGCGCGCGCGCGACGCCTTTCTGCGCGCTCTCTGTGTACTCCTGGCATCTCTCCTCGCGCTGTCATGTTTCTTTTTGGCACTTTGGGGGCGGGTATGCTTAGACGGCCCCTTCTTTCTGATTGGTCAGGTGAAAAACGCTGAAAAATGCTCAGAGCCAATCAGAAGTATAGCAGGGCGGGTCATCGTCAATATGTATCAAGATTTACGGAGGAAGAAGTGGATAAAAAAATGTGGCGTGCTGATGAAGGTTATTTCATACCACATAAACACAATACAGGGTAATACAAAATGTGACCCAAATAAATAATAAGACAACAAACACCATAATCACATCTTTCAGCCAGAACTGGTCCACCAGCAATAACATCTAAGGCTGCAGCTAACGATTATTTTTCTATCGATTAATCTATAGATTATTTTTTCGATTAATCGGTTAATCTATAGATTATTTTTTTCGATTAATCTATAGATTATTTTTCCTTTTACCGATTATTTTTTTTTATTTAAAATGAAGATGAAAAAATAAATGTAGGCCAGTTTTTTCAAAAGGCATGACTTATTTACAAAAAAAAAAGTATGGCCACTCAGTCAACATTGACAACAACATGACAAAATATTCTGTAACAATGTAAACATTTAAAACTTTTAACATTTAACAAAATTAAAAGTAGCTTATTTGCTTTTTAATGTGGAAATATAAAAGTAAACATCCAGTGCAAATCTTAATATTCTGCAATAGTATAAGCATTTCAAAAGTAAAAGTATTGCTTATTTTGCTTTAAAATGTACAAAAATAAAGATAAACATCCAATACAAAAAAGTGCAAAACGAAATATTCTGTAACAGTGTAAACATTTCAACAAAAGTAAAATTATTGCTTATTTTGCTTAATAACACAACAATGATAGTATGATTAAAGTGAAAGTTAATTGTTGGTTTGTACATAGTATATGTAACTGTTAATGTTGTAAAAGGTATTTGCACAACTAATTAACGTTAGCGTCTTTGTAAACACTGAACAGGCACGCCAAACGCGCCTCTCAGAGCGAAACGGTGTTTTAGTTTATGAATTTACAACGCAGATACAAATGACACATTCATGTTTTTGTGTAATGATGACAACGTATACTCACGCGGACGATTGACTAGTTGATGGTGATGGCAAGAACGCTGTCACAGTCAATCAGAAAGGAGGGGCCGTATAAGCATACCCGCCCCCAAAGTGCCTAAAAGAAACATGACAGCGCGAGGAGAGATGCCAGGAGTACACAGAGAGCGCGCAGAAAGGCGTCGCGCGCGCGCAAAATGGTGTCGCGCGCGCGCACGAAGTGGAGAATCAGCGCGCGAAAACAGTTTTTATGCGCTCGGATTTTTGGCACTAATGTGACGCCATACAGTTGCCATTGTTTCCAAACGAGCGAACGATCATGGAATCAGCCGGAGAAAAATGGCAAACGAGTCTTAAACCGAAAAGAAAACTGCAGTCATTCCGTGAAGAATATTCAAAAGCCTATCCGGGAATAATTATCCGTTCCAAAAAGGGTGAAAACTGCGCGAATTGCACCTTGTGCAGACAAGATTTTTCGATCGGACACGGAGGAATTAGCGATGTAAAAGACCACGTCGGGACAAAAAAAAAACACAAGTCTAATGCCGTTGCTAGCGATACAAGTGGAAAACTTTCAACGTTTTTCGTCGCCCAAACAGTGATGGTTTTAGCAACATTTTAACCTGTCTGAATGCTAATCAGTGTTGGGTTAGTTACTGCAAAGCAGTAACTAGTTACTAGTTACTTCATTTCAAAAGTAACTCAGTTACTAACTCAGTTACTTACACCAAAAAGTAATGCGTTACTGTGAAAAGTAACTATTTAGTTACTTCTTTTTTTCTTCTTTTTTTTTTTTAAAGCTCCCATTAATGCCCTTTTAGCCTTTATTTCAGTACTGTTATTGCACTGGAGAATAATACAATCTGTTGATCAACTTGACATACATTTGCATCACTCAACTCTGCTAAGCCATGTGGTCGACATACAACACACAAAGACAAAGATATGTTACAAAGGCCAATTTGTTTCTGGCCAGAACAAATTGACAAAACTATTTTAAATAGCTGCAACATAACATACATAAGTAACAAACAGCATAATAACAGCGTAGATGTAAACCAAGAAAGGCACACACTACATACACAAAGCCTAAACAGGCATTTTCTTTACTGAGCAAAACTCTTTATTGTCGGCCATAAACACATCACCAAAACATTAGTAAAAAAAAATGATATCTAGCAAAACTGGTCATTTTCTGCAGTACAAACCAGACCAAAAGCAACTTTGTTATATCAACAGCAGCCACTCGCTCTTTCTCACGTGTGCCAACACTTGCACATATGGCACTTAGCCAGTGATGCGTTTACAGCCACACAAAAAGTCGGACAACTCCAACACCACACATAAAGTGTCATTCCAGGTCGTTACACTATGATTTACCAATCAAATGTGTGCTTATTCTAGTGTCATTTATTAGGAATCTTAATTTATAAATATTAATCATTAAATGCTGTTAGTATATTAAATAAATACTAATAAAAATATATTTTTTACAAACAGGAAGTTGCAGGAATGTACACATGATCCCCTGCTTACATCTCATTGTGCAACATGTGAATGTTTTAATGGGAACTAAATGAAAAGGGTACAAACTATTTCCAAAGCAGGACCTCCACCCAGACAAACAATACAAGTACACAGTTCATGAAAAACAATATTTGTTGTTATTGTCATTGTAAGTGGGCCTAAACACTTATATTAGAAATGGAAATGACTGCTGTCATTTGATTATAATAATAAGAGAATGTTGTCTGTCTATCTGTGTTGGCCCTGTGATGAGGTGGGGACTTGTCCAGGGTGTACCCTGCCTTCCGCCCGAATGCAGCTGAGATAGGCTTCAGCGACCCCGAAAGGGACAAGCGGTAGGAAATGGATGGATGGATGGAGAAGTAAGTTGTTATTTAGTGAGGTTTGGGACAGGTGTGCTGCTGGTGTAGCCACAGTGTGCACGTCTAAAGTTGCTCACATGGACTCCACTCAATGCTCAGGGACTTTTTGCGTTTGCTCACACATGAACAATTAGAGGGAACATTGATTGACAGAGTGTGTACCTTCAGCGGTGAATGGTGGTGGTGGTGGAGGTGAAATGGCATCAGAGTCTCTGTCTCTCTTTACTAGCTTCGTCGAAGCATGTTGCTATGTAGCTTGTTTCAGCAGATTTGAATTGCTCTCTCTTCTCCGGCTTGTGACACAAGAAGAATCAGAACGATGACACAGCAGCCCTCCGATAAAACACACTTTATACTACATAAAAAGTAACGTAAAATAACGCAGTAACGCATCATGTAGTAACGGTAACTGAGTTACTGAATATAAAAAAATAACGTGTTAGATTACTAGTTACCGCCGAAACTAACGGCGTTACAGTAACGCGTTAGTCCCAACACTGCTGACCCTACACAACTATGTTGCACAATTAAGTCTTTTTTTTTTAAAGCGAAAGAGGTAATTTCAACAGGTACAGCATCCTATGTCATATCTACATGTAATAAGATTTGTAACAAGGCAAACCGTTTGTAAATTGGTCGAAAATCGAGCAAGTTATGGTAATTTAATTAGTACATGTACCATTGACATCAATGTAATGATTGAGGCTAGATGTCCGAGGTAAGATGGCTACAACGTTGCTACGCTGGAGAATGATTGGTCATATGAAAAATGCTCACAGCCAATCAGAAAGAAGGGGCCGTCTAAGCATACCCGCCCCCAAAGTGCCAAAAAGAAACATGACAGCGCGAGGAGAGATGCCAGGAGTACACAGAGAGCGCGCAGAAAGGCGTCGCGCGCGCGCAGAAAGCCACCACGCGCGCGCACAGAAAGGCATCGCGCGCGCGCAAAAGGCACCACGCGCGCGCAAAATGGTGTCGCGCGTGTGCACGAAGTGGAGAATTAGCGCGCGATAACAGTTTTTATGTGCTCGGATTTTTGGCACTAATGTGACGCCATAGAGGAGAGCCAGAGACAGAGGACGACGAGCGGGCGAGGAAGAGGAGCTGAAAAGCGAGGAAAGAAAGAGAAAAGAGTTGGAAGAGAAAAGACTTTGTGTAAAATTAAAAGATTGTAAAGCCGTCTGGCGTTCAGTCTGTCGGTCCTGAAAGAACCCCACGGCACAAGACGTGTCACAAACGCTAACGTTAATTAGTTGTGCAAATACCTTTTACAACATTAACAGTTACATATACTATGTACAAACCAACAATTAACTTTCACTTTAATCATACTATCATTGTTGTGTTATTAAGCAAAATAAGCAATACTTTTACTTTTGTTGAAATGTTTACACTGAACACTTTTTTGTATTGGATGTTTATCTTTATTTTTGCACATTTTAAAGCAAAATAAGCAATACTTTTACTTTTGAAATGCTTATACTATTGCAGAATATTAAAATTTGCACTGGATGTTTACTTTTATATTTGCACATTAAAAAGCAAATAAGATACTTTTAATTTTGTTAAATGTTAAAAGTTTTAAATGTTTACATTGTTACAGAATATTTTGTCATGTTGTTGTCAATGTTGACTGAGTGGCCATACCTTTTTTTTTGTAAATAAAAGCCATGCCTTTTGAAAAAACTGGCCTACATTTATTTTTTCCTCTTCATTTTAAATAAAAAAAATAATCGGTAAAAGGAAAAATAATCTATAGATTAATCGAAAAAATAATCTATAGATTAACCGATTAATCGAAAAAATAATCTATAGATTAATCAATAGAAAAATAATCGTTAGCTGCAGCCCTAGTGCGCACGCTGCTATTTGCACCTTGTTCATGCTTAAATCACATTAGGAAGAAAGAGATAAAGGATATAAAAAAAAGAAACCTATTTGACAAGGGATGAAAGTCAAAAGCAGACATATGACAGTGACTAATCCAATAAATAAAAAGGAATGAATACAATCAGCAATTATTTATTATCACGGTTTATTATTTCAGAGGCACTTGTGTCATTTCCACACAAAATGTGCACAAGCAGCACGCTCAGACAACCCGGTGAAGGAAAATGCTTGCTCTGCTGCAGCGCTTTGACCTCCTGTCATTGCTGTTTAGCATCTTTCAGCACCGAGCTGGCTTGTGTTGCCTTTCGCAAACAGACCGAAGCACGCACGTCTGAGCAAAGCAGCTGTTTTTTTTTCTCCCCGTCCTTGTCAGACCTGACAATAATACCAGGCAGCATTTCATCTGACAGTTGGTGATCAATTCTTCTTTTCAACGTCAGACACATGGATGCCAATTGTAACAATATCAAGCAATATGTTTTACAAGCCGATTCCGATATTTATAGCGGTTATTTTTTTAAATGTAGATTCAAGTGTACCGTATTTTCCGGACCATAGGGCACACCGGATTATAAGGCGCACTGCCGATGAGCGGGTCTAGTCAGGTGTATTTTATTTTATTTTTAAAAATGTTTATTATTTTTAATTTTTTTTAAATTTTATTTATTTATTTATTTATTTTATTTTTTCTGTCCTGTCCAGCTTCTCAGGCAAATCATATAGTAGATGTAGATGTAGGAGTGTTTTCATGCATATTTGTGCGTGCAATCGTAATATAATGAAGTTAGCGTCGTTAGCATGAGCTAATATGCTAACAAGTGTTTTTGTTAGTAATATTAAATTACAATGGGATTATTTTTTGTATTGTTTCAGTTCACCAAGGCGTCTTTGTGGAGTCATTGCGTCTGTTTAGCTGATTGGAGAGCTAGTGGGTCCATGACCATGACTTCTGTTTTGTTTATGATTAAATAAGGTCTGTTTCTTCCTACTGAATGCAGCTTGTCCAAACAAATAAACCCTTTGTTTGCGTGGGCGTGGGATGGCTCACACGTGGCAAAGTGACGGGTGCAGGAAGAGAGGATGAAACTAGAGGTGTGAAAGGAAAAAGGCTGGCGGGGAAGATGCACGTGGAAGGTTAGGTGAAAGGGGAGGGGCTTGGAGGAGAGTAATGACCAGGGGCTGTGGTGAGGAGATGGAATCAGGGCCGTTGTCGCTGCCTCCATCAGTCATCCCCTGAACACACGAGTGCAGTCTCTCGCTCGTACACGCCCATGACGAGGCTGCCCTCCTTCCCGGCAGATGTGACGCACTCGCTCAGATAACTCGAGTGTGGGAGTGGATGTTGTTGGTGTGGGGGTCACGGTGATCTTCCCTCGCCTCATCAACGCCTTCACGCTGGCACTCGCACATGTGGAGAGTCCGATCATCAGCGGGGTTTTAATTGGCAGGTGGGAGGATGCTTTGCTTGCATTGAATTATTGTCACTACTTATAAATAGCAGTATCTAACAAAAATAGCACTGTAGATGAGGCCAGGCATTATGCTCTCCTTCACATGTCAGATTTCATATTATGTTAACCGCAACCAGAGGTGGGTAGTAACGCGCTACATTTACTCCGTTACATCTACTTGAGTAACTTTTGGGATACCCGTATTTTCCGCACCATAAGCCGCCCTGGGTTATAAGCCGCGCCTTCAATGAACGACATATTTCAAAACTTTGTCCACCTATAAGCCGCCCCGTGTTATAAGCCGCATCTAACTGCGCTAAAGGAATGTCAAAAAAACAGTCAGATAGGTCAGTCAAACTTTAATAATATATTAAAAACCAGCGTGATGTGGGCGCGCATGGAGTCGTATATCAACATGGACGGAGCTGCGTGAAAAAAGCCACCCGGCCTCTTTGCGTAAACTTACCTTAACCACTCGCTCATCTTTTCTTCATCCATCCCTTCGAGTTAGCTTTTATGATGACGCCGGCTGGAAAGGTCTCTTTTGGCAAGGTCTTCCTTTTGAATATCACCATGGGTGGAAGTTTCTGGCCATTAGCATGGCAAGCTAGAACCACAGTGAAGGATGACTTCTCATTCCCTGTGGTGCGAATATTCACCGTACGTGCTCCCGTTGTATCCACAGTGCGGTTCACAGGAATATCAAAAGTCAGTGGAACCTCGTCCATGTTGATAATGTTCTCTGGCCGGATCTTTTTTTCAGCTATCTTGTTTTTACAATATGCACGGAAAGTAGCCAGCTTTTCTTGAAAGTCTTTAGGCAGTTGCTGTGAAATAGTAGTCCGTGTGCGGATGGAGAGATTGCGTCTTTTCATGAACCGGAAACCTGTCGCTTAGTAGGAGCCATTTTGTGGTCTTTACAGATGTAAACACACAAAGGAAATGAAACGTAATATCCGCGCGCTTCTTCTTCTTCTTCTACGCGGGCGGGTGGTTGCTTACAGTAGAAGAAGAAGCGCTTCCTGTTCTATGGGGGCGGGTGCTTACCTTGGCGGTTGCTTGCGTAGAAGAAGAAGCACTTCCTCTTCTACAGGGAAAAAAGATGGCGGCTGTTTACCGTAGTTGCGAGACCGAAACTTTATGAAAATGAATCTTAATATTAATCCATATATAAAGCGCACCGGGTTATAAGGCGCACTGTCAGCTTTTGAGTAAATTTGTGGTTTTTAGGTGCGGCTAATAGTGCGGAAAATACGGTAAATTGTACTTCTAAGAGTAGTTTTAATGCAACATACTTTTACTTTTACTTGAGTATATTTATAGAGAAGAAACGCTACTTTTACTCCGCTACTTTTATCTACATTCAGCTCGCTACTAATTTTTATTGATCTGTTAATGCACGCTTTGTTTGTTTTGGTCTGTCAGACAGACCTTCATAGTGCCTGCGTTTCAACAAATACAGTCACTGGTGACGTTCACTCCGTTCCACCAATCAGATGCAGTCACTGGTGACGTTGGACCAATCAAACAGAGCCAGGCGGTCACATGACCTGACTTAAACAAGTGTGAAAAACTTATTGGGGTGTTACCATTTAGTGGTCAATTGTACGGAATATGTACTGTACTGTGCAATCTACTAATACAAGTTCCAATCAATCAATCAAAAGTGTGAAGGAAAAAATACCCTTTTTTATTTCAACCGTACATCCCGTCAAAAGCCTAAAGACTGACTGCACAGTTCCTGTCTTCACAATAAAAGTGCCGCCCCATCGCGCCTGCGCTTTCAAAACAAGAGTCTCCGAAAGCCAGCGCAAACAAGCTAGCAAGCGATGGAGTTTGCCGCCAATGTATTTCTTGTAAAGTGTATAAAAACGAATATGGAAGCTGGACAAATAAGATGCCAAAAACCAACCACTTTCATGTGGTATTAGACAGAAAGGAGGAACTTTTCTTCTCCTCCATTTGAAAACGTGGACGTTATCATCACTACTGTCTGATTACAATCAACGCAAGTCATCAGAATCAGGTAATACACCAACTTATATTCTTGTCTTCATGAAAGAAAGGAATCTATATGTGTTAAACATGCATGTATATTCATTAAAACACCTTTAACATGTAAACAAAAACAGCAAAATAAATACATATAAATTATATACTGTATATATCAATGTATATGTATGTATGTATGTATATATATATATATATATATATATATATATATATATATATATATATATATGATATGAGTGTGTATGTTACTCATCAGTTACTCAGTACTTGAGTAGTTTTTTCACAACATACTTTTTACTTTTACTCAAGTAAATATTTGGGTGACTACTCCTTACTTTTACTTGAGTAATAAATCTCTAAAGTAACAGTACTCTTACTTGAGTACAATTTCTGGCTACTCTACCCACCTCTGCAGAGCATACATGTGGTGAGGTCGTCAGAAAGACAAACTGAAAAACACTGAATTTAAATACTACAGACATGATTCACGAAAACAGGTGCGTGACTCAAGACGTGAAACAGGTGCGTGACGTGACAGGTGAAAACTAATGGGTTGCTATGGTGACAATCAAGAGTGCACAATGAGTCCAAACGTGGAACAGGTGAAACTAATCATGGAAACAAGACAAGGGAGTGAAAAGACAGAAACTAAAGGGTCCTATAACTAAACAAAACATGACTTAAAACAAAACATGATTACACAGACATGACAATGACATCATTGCTAGATCATTGCTTTCCTCTTTCTTTGCCGTCGCTTTTAACTGCCCAATATCTCAGAAGCGATAAAAGTTTGTAGTGAGAGAAGTAATCGTTCAGCCCCTCCGAGCAAGCCACACTCTCTTGAGATAAAATCAGTACTTCCCCCCCTCGTTTCCATTAACTTGGACATCTTCCACTTTGGCCATTTGTGTGAGTCTGGCATCACCCGAGGGAGCTGCGGCGTTGACGGCCCTCTCGGCCCGCTGGCTTTTACTGAAAAGTCTTTTAGAAGCTGTCGCCAGTCGCCCCTGACTTGGCCGGCTCAATGAGCGGCACACAAGTCCACAGACGACATGGACCCTGCAGCCGCTCAGTCAGATAATTAAAGGCACCGTGTCTCGTTAGCCCTCTGACGACTACACCTAATGAACACATTCAACTTTTTTATTGCATTTTTTATTTTTATTTTGCAGTCCTGTACAGAGCTTGTCTGCGGAACACACCATGTGGGAGGTGAAGGAATAATGTTGCCACTTACCATTATTACAGTGTTATGTTCCTGCTCCGGTCCATGCTCATTAGACGGCAACAGGGGACAGACAGGCAGGTCCAAATGTCTTTGAGTCCGAGGTGGGTAGAGTAGCCAGAAATTGTACTCAAGTAAGAGTACTGTTACTTTAGAGATTTATTACTCAAGTAAAAGTAAGGAGTAGTCACCCAAATATTTACTTGAGTAAAAAGTATGTTGTAAAAAAACTACTCAAGTACTGAGTACCGTATTTTCCGCACTATAAGGCGCACCTAAAAACCACAAATTTTCTCAAAAGCTGACAGTGCGCCTTATAACCCGGTGCGCTTTATATATGGATAAATATTAAGATTCATTTTCATAAAGTTTCGGTCTCGCAACTTCGGTAAACAGCCGCCATCTTTTTTCCCGGTAGAACAGGAAGCGCTTCTTCTTCTACGCAAGCAACCGCCAAGGTAAGCACCCGCCCCCATAGAACAGGAAGAGCTTCTTCTTCTACTGTAAGCAACCACCCGCCCGCGTAGAAGAAGAAAAAGCGCGCGGATATCACCGTACGTTTCATTTCCTTTGTGTGTTTACATCTGTAAAGACCACAAAATGGCTCCTACTAAGCGACAGGTTTCCGGTTCATGAAAAGACGCAATCTCTCCATCCGCACACGGATTACTATTTTACAGCAACTGCCTAAAGACTTTCAAGAAAAGCTGGCTACTTTCCGTGCATATTGTAAAAACAAGATAGCTGAAAAAAAGATCCGGCCAGAGAACATTATCAACATGGACGAGGTTCCACTGACTTTTGATATTCCTGTGAACCGCACTGTGGATACAACGGGAGCACGTACGGTGAATATTCGCACCACAGGGAATGAGAAGTCATCCTTCACTGTGGTTCTAGCTTGCCATGCTAATGGCCAGAAACTTCCACCCATGGTGATATTCAAAAGGAAGACCTTGCCAAAAGAGACCTTTCCAGCCGGCGTCATCATAAAAGCTAACTCGAAGGGATGGATGAAGAAAAGATGAGCGAGTGGTTAAGGGAAGTTTAAGTTTACGCGAAGAGGCCGGGTGGCTTTTTTCACGCAGCTCCGTCCATGTTGATATACGTATGTTTGTGATTGCACATTTGCGTACATTTTGGGAGTGAACAGAGTTGTTAGAACGCTGGTTTTTAATATATTATTAAAGTTTGACTGACCTATCTGACTGTTTTTTTGACATTCCTTTAGCGCAGTTAGATGCGGCTTACAACACGGGGCGGCTTATAGGTGGACAAAGTTTTGAAATATGCCGTTCATTGAAGGCGCGGCTTATAACCCAGGGCGCCTTATGGTGCGGAAAATACGGTAACTGATGAGTAACCTGTTTTTTTAATGATGACGGCAACAAATAATACACAAAAACATAAAAATAGCAATGAACAGGAAGTTGGCAATTCCCCCTTCAAGACTAAAAAGTACTAAAAACAGTCACTTTTGCCTCTTTGAGCTGTAATTTGACCCCCTTAACATGCTTCAAAACTCACCAAACTGAACGCACACATCAGGACTGGCAAAAATTGCGATCTAATAAAAAAACCTAAGCCCAAATTTAAAAATTGCGCTCTAGAGCAATTTTTTGAATAAAACGGAGAAAAAACTGCTCCTCGGACGAAAAAAATGACAAAACTGCCTGTAACTCCCACCGGGAAGGTGGGAGAGACATGAAACAAAAACCTTTATGTAGGTCTCACTTAGACCTACATTTCATAAATTGACAACCCCCAGCAAAAATCAACAGGAAGTTTGCTATTCCCCCTTCAAAACACATTTTTTGTAAAAACCGGTCACCTTCCTTCAAAAACTATCTCCTCTGAGCGCGTTTGTCGTTTCGGCTTCAAACTAACACAGGAGAGAGATTAAACCCTTGTGTATAAAATAACAGAACAGAGTTTTAATTAGGGCCCGCATGTCCCATTGCATAAGGACTCCCAAAGGGAGTCCTTATGCAATGGGACATAAGGACCTATTGTATTTGTAAGGTTTTATTATTCTTTATTCTTCCGCCGCCACATTGAACTGTAATTTGACCCACTTAACATGCTTCAAAACTCACCATATTTTACCCACACATCAGGACCTGCGAAAATTGCCTTTTTAAAAAAAACCGAACCACAAAACTCAAAATTGCGCTCTAGCGCCCCCTAAGAAAAAAAAAACTAGACTGCCTGTAACTCCCACTAGGAAGGTCGGAGAGACATGAAACAAAAACCTCTATGTAGGTCTGACTTACACCTACCTTTCATAATTGTACATCTTCGGGCAAAAATCAACAGGAAGTTGGCAATTCCCCCTTCAAGACTAAAAAGTACTAAAAACAGTCACTTTTGCCTCTTTGAGTTGTAATTTGACCCCCTTAACATGCTTCAAAACCCACCAAACTGAACGCACACATCAGAACTGCCAGAAATTGCGATCTAATAAAAAAACCTAACCCCAAATTTAAAAATTGCGCTCTAGAGCAATTTTTTGAATAAAACGGAGAAAAAAACTGCACCTCGGAAGAAAAAAATGACAAAACTGCCTGTAACTCCCACCGGGAAGGTCGGAGAGACATGAAACAAAAACCTCTATGTAGGTCTCACTTAGACCTACATTTCATAAATCGACAACCCCCAGCAAAAATCAACAGGAAGTTTGCTATTCCCCCTTCAAAACAAATTTTTTGTAAAAACCGGTCACCTTCCTTCAAAAACTATCTCCTCTGAGCGCGTTTGTCGTTTTGGCTTCAAACTAACACAGGAGAGAGATTGAACCCTTGTGTATAAAATAACAGAACAGAGTTTTAATTAGGGCCCGCA
The DNA here is from genome assembly GCF_033978685.3 of Nerophis lumbriciformis. Lineage (NCBI taxonomy): Eukaryota > Metazoa > Chordata > Actinopteri > Syngnathiformes > Syngnathidae > Nerophis > Nerophis lumbriciformis. The sequence goes on from NC_084561.2 coordinate 963,595, forward strand.
TGTCCCATTGCATAAGGACTCCCTTGGGAGTCCTTATGCAATGGGACATAAGGACCTATTGTATTTGTAAGGTTTTATTATTCTTTATTCTTCCGCCGCCACATTAAACTGTAATTTGACCCACTTAACATGCTTCAAAACTCACCATATTTGACCCACACATCAGGACCTGCGAAAATTGCCTTTTTAAAAAAAAAACGAACCACAAAACTCAAAATTGCGCTCTAGCGCCCCCTAAGAAAAAAAAAAACTAGACTGCCTGTAACTCCCACTAGGAAGGTCGGAGAGACATGAAACAAAAACCTCTATGTAGGTCTGACTTACACCTACCTTTCATAATTGTACATCCTCGGGCAAAAATCAACAGGAAGTTGGCAATTCCCCCTTCAAGACTAAAAAGTACTAAAAACAGTCACTTTTGCCTCTTTGAGTTGTAATTTGACCCCCTTAACATGCTTCAAAACTCACCGAACTGAACGCACACATCAGGACTGGCAAAAATTGCGATCTAATAAAAAAAACCTAACCCCAAATTTAAAAATTGCGCTCTAGAGCAATTTTTTTAATAAAACGGAGAAAAAACTGCTCCTCGGAAGAAAAAAAATGACAAAACTGCCTGTAACACCCACCGGGAAGGTCGGAGAGACATGAAACAAAAACTTCTATGTAGGTCTCACTTAGACCTACATTTCATAAATTGACAACCCCCAGCAAAAATCAACAGGAAGTTTGCAATTCCCCCTTCAAAACAAATTTTTTGTAAAAACCGGTCACCTTCCTTCAAAAACGAACTCCTCTGAGCGCATTTGTTGTTTCGGCTTCAAACTAACACAGGAGAGAGATTAAACCCTTGTTATTCTTTATTCTTCCGCCGCCACATTAAACTGTAATTTGACCCACTTAACATGCTTCAAAACTCACCATATTTGACCCACACATCAGGACCTGCGAAAATTGCCTTTTTTTAAAAAAAACGAACCACAAAACTCAAAATTGCGCTCTAGCGCCCCCTAAGAAAAAAAAAAACTAGACTGCCTGTAACTCCCACTAGGAAGGTCGGAGAGACATGAAACAGAAACCTCTATGTAGGTCTGACTTACACCTACCTTTCATAATTGTACATCCTCGGGCAAAAATCAACAGGAAGTTGGCAATTCCCCCTTCAAGACTAAAAAGTACTAAAAACAGTCACTTTTGCCTCTTTGAGTTGTAATTTGACCCCCTTAACATGCTTCAAAACTCACCAAACTGAACACACACATCAGGACTGGCAAAAATTGCGATCTAATAAAAAAACCTAACCCCAAATTTAAAAATTGCGCTCTAGAGCAATTTTTTGAATAAAACGGAGAAAAAACTGCTCCTCGGAAGAAAAAAATGACAAAACTGCCTGTAACTCCCACCGGGAAGGTCGGAGAGACATGAAACAAAAACTTCTATGTAGGTCTCACTTAGACCTACATTTCATAAATTGACAACCCCCAGCAAAAATCAACAGGAAGTTTGCTATTCCCCCTTCAAAACAAATTTTTTGTAAAAACCGGTCACCTTCCTTCAAAAACTATCTCCTCTGAGCACGTTTGTCGTTTCGGCTTCAAACTAACACAGGAGAGAGATTAAACCCTTGTGTATAAAATAACAGAACAGAGTTTTAATTAGGGCCCGCATGGCCCATTGCAAAAGGACTCCCACAGGGAGTCCTTATGCAATGGGACATAAGGACCTATTGAATTTCTAAGGTTTTATTATTATTATTATTCTTTCTTATTCCGCAGCTTTGCGCACTACTTTGACCCCTTAACATGCTTCAAAACTCACCAAATTTGACGCACACATAAATAAACTCGAACAAAACTCTTTGGTAAAAATACCAAACCCGAAAACTCAAAATTGCGCTCTAGCGCCCCCTACAAAGTAAACTTTTTCTAACTCCCAGTACGAATGTCGTAGAGACATGAAACAAAAACCTCTATGTAGGTCTCACTTAGACTTAAATTTTATTAATTAATTTCCTCGGCCAAAAATCTACAGGAAGTTTGCTATTCCCCCTTCAACACTAAATTGTAGTAAAATCAGTCACTTTTGCCTTTTTTGAGCTTTAATTTGACCCCCTTAACATGCTTCAAAACTCACCAAACTCAACACACACATCAGGACTGGCTAAAATTGCGATCTAATGAAAAAACCTAACCCCAAATCAAAAAATTGTGCTCTACCGCAATTTTTTTTTTAAACGCAGAAAAAACTGCTCCTCGGAAGAAAAAAAATGACAAAACTGCCTGTAACTCCCACCGGGAAGGTCGGAGAGACATGAAACAAAAACTTCTATGTAGGTCTCACTTAGACCTACATTTCATAAATTGACAACCCCCAGCAAAAATCAACAGGAAGTTTGCTATTCCCCCTTCAAAACAAATTTTTTGTAAAAACCGGTCACCTTCCTTCAAAAACTATCTCCTCTGAGCGCGTTTGTCGTTTCGGCTTCAAACTAACACAGGAGAGAGATTGAACCCTTGTGTATAAAATAACAGAACAGAGTTTTAATTTTACTTGTTTTGTAAAGTCTTGACTGTCATGTCTGTATTATCATGTTTTGTTTTAAGTCATGTTTTGTTTAGTTTCTGTCTTTTCACTCCCTTGTCTGGTCACCATAGCAACCATTAGTTTTCACCTGTCACGTCACGCACCTGTTTCACGTCTTGAGTCACGCACCTGCTTTCACTAATCATGTCCATAGTATTTAAGTTCATTCATTTTCTGTTGTTCGGCCTGACGACCTCACAACACATTTATGCTCTGTTCATGCCTCTAACTCCTTTTCATGTCCATCGTTCACGCTGCTCCTTTTTTGTCCATGCCAAGTATGTTTTTGTTCCATGTTGATAATCTTTTTGTTTTTCATAGTTTATTCTCCGCCACTGTGCGTGCTTTTCATTTGTACTTTTTGCTATAGTCTTTTGGTTTCATAGTTTATTATCCGCCACTGTGCGCGCTTTCATTTATCCCTTTTTTTTTTATATATTAAATTGATATATTAAAACCCGCCATGTACCTTAATTCCCGTCTCGCCCGTTTTAACTTTCCGTTGCATCCTGGAAAAGCAAACTCCCAAGATCAAGTCGTGACATTGACAAGCCTAATTTTCTTGTTCTATTGGCAGATAATTTTGCTTAGTTCAAATAAAATACCTCTAATTTTTGTCTTTTTTTTTTTTTTCTTGTTTTTGAACACTGATTTTTTTTGCAGTGCATGTGTCCCAATACTTTTGTCCATACAGTGTCTCTAAAGTGCACGTTTAAGTTAATTGGGAGTTTTACACAAAGTAAAGGTTCATTTAAGCGAGTTACCTTGACAGATGGTGTGTGTGTGTGTGTGTGTGTGTGTGTGTGTGTGTGTGTGTGTGTGTGTGTGTGTGTGTGTGTGTACTTTTTTTCTGCGAGGCTGTTCATGGACACAAACATGCAGTCAGAGAAAAAGAAAAAAAAAAAGTAAATGGAGGAAAATGAGATTTGTTAAGGGCCCGTGGGCCACCAGAGCAGCCTCTTCATCAATTTAGCGGCTCCTCACAAGGACTTCTCTTTGTCACATGTCCTCTCTCTCTCGCCGCCTTTATTCCTCCCCGGCTCTTGGCTCCGGCCTGACGTTAATGAAAAGGCATCTCCTCGCTGATTCCAACACTGGAGGAGTTGAGGGAAGTAGAGTAGGGCAGGAGGAAAAGGAGCAGGAGGAACACGAATAGAAAATGAGATAATGTTCCCTTTCTGCATGTCACGCAGTCAGGCCCGGCCCTCACCAATCTGGCGCCCTAGGCAAGATTTTAGGTGGCGCCCCCCGCCCCCACATCGGCAGTGAAGTGTATATACTCACAAGAAACTGAATAGCTTTGTCTTTTACCTTTTTTTTTTTTTACTTACAACTATACCTAATATATAAAGGGGTGGAAAAGTGACTATTACCTGCAGGGCAAACATTAGCTAACCAGAGGGCAAAAACAATGTAAACAAAAAAACACCTGCTTAAAAGATCTAATACAAATGTCCCTGAGGAATGTAAGGTGGGAGTACTGTAATTACCTAACGTTACATTATTATTTTCCATAACAATTTCACTTTTTGCAGTGTGGTCGACAGGTTAAAGATTAAGATTTACCAAACGTTAACATCTTTGTGACTCCAATTGCAATTTTATGCCTAATATTGCGCCACACATTTTCAATGGGAGACAGGTCTGGACTACAGGCAGGCCAGTCTAGTACCAGCATTTTTTTTTTACTATGAAGCCACACTGTTGTAACACATGTAGAATGCGGCTTGGCATCGTCTTGCTGAAATAAGCAGGGGCGTCCATGAAAAAGACGTTGCTTGGATGGCAGCATATGTTGTTCCAAAACATGTATGTACCTTTCAGCATTAATGGTGCCTTCACAGATGTGTAAGTTACCCATGTCTTGGCCACTAATATACCCCCACACCATCACACATGCTGGCTTTTTAGCATTAAGCTAATGTTACATGATTCGGCAATTGCTAATCAATAAATAGCTAGTTTTGTTTTAACGTCGGGTTAATATTGTTGGAGGGGGCTAAATTGTTATGGAAAATAATAATGTAACGTTAGGTAATTACAGTACTCCCACCTTACATTCCTCAGGGACATTTGTATTAACCCGACGTTAAAACAAAACTAGCTATTTATTGATTAGCAATTGCCGAATCATGTAACATTAGCTTAATGCTAAAAAGCCAGGTTACTATCACATTCTGTAACAGACAAATAATTTCATGTAGGCTAACGTTACCTACCTGCTACCTCTGTCTTTTCTCGTTTCTCCTCCTCTTCTTTTCTCTTTTTTCTTCCCTGGGCACCTGACAGTTTTGGCCGTTTTGACATCTTGTGTTGATTTTTTGATGTGGTGACGTCCAAAAAGAGTCATGATACGGGAAGGGAGGGGGCGCACCGTGCGGGGAGGGGGGGGGCGTAATATTGTAACAAATAATATTTCTATTAAATAGGCTTTACTTTGCATTTTAATTAACGTGGGATTATTTTTTGTATTTAGAAATAATAGTACCAACTTTTTTTTTTTTTTTTTTTTTCCTCCAACATTTGTGGCACTGGCGTGGCGCCCCCTGATGGACGGCGCCCTTAGCATTTGCCTATACGGCCTATGCCACGGGCCGGCCCTGCACGCAGGAATATATTCATGCCTGGAAACTAGTGAGAAGTGGGAATTGTCTTCTTGTGCTGGCATAAGGTGTTAATGATCTTTATAGGGGGGGGAGGGGCGCCCAGCAGAGGGTCTTTACGAGTGGGGGGTAAAAAACAGATGTCATCATTAACAGACCAAATGATGTCATCATTAACGGACCAAATGAGTCCGTCTGTCTGCTCTTCCTCCTTTTGAAGGCACACAAAGCAGCAGGTGTGCTTGAGAAGTTACCTGTCGCTTTATAGAAAGGTAACTCGATAGAGCATGGGGTGTCCAGAAGAGTCATAAAAATAATAGAAATAAGTCAAATATTTGAATCTGTAGATCTGGGGTGTCCAAACTTTGGCCCGCGGGCTAAGTGCGGCCTGCTAAACATCTTCAATTTGGCCTGCGCAACGGTGAAGTGTCTTGCTCAAGGACACAACGGACGTGATGAGGTTGGTAGAAGGTGGGAATCGAACCAGGAACCCTCAGGTTGTTTATTGACGCTCTTGTTGACAAATTGCTCAATTGCTCCTGTTTGGTTAATTAGGAGATGATGGTATCGACAAGGCTGTCTCCTTTGTCTGGGGGGGTCGTACGAGGCCCAGCACTCCAGTCAAGTCAACGGCAGCCAGATGTTCCCCGTCAGTCAACGATGTTTATGTGTCAACGACTTTATTTTCTTTACTCAATGGTCTATACACTCTAGAGCTGCTTTGGTACGTTTCGCTCAGACCTCAGAGCAGGCCAGGCCAGGCTTTAGTCCTGACTTGGGTGGCGGTGCGTCCCGCTCCAGATGGGGCCATTGTGCCGCACCAGGCATCAATAATTCACAAAGCGCCAGAGAAAGTGGCGAAGTGTGTCTGCCCGCTCAATAATTAACCAGGGAGTGGAGAGAGAGAGAGCGTGTTTGCACAGCCAGGTCTCTTATTTAAATGTCCTTTGAAGCAGCAAGCCTGGAGGGAGGCTGTTTTTTTTTTGCCTGGATTTGTTAGCTCATTAAAGACGTCTCTTTTCCTTTTGTAATCTTTTTAGCCTAAGTGTCGCACATAAATACCAAACGGCATAATGTACGCTTTTGTCAGACCTTGTAGACCACAGATTATTGCCGGCCACGGTAGATAATGAGCTATTTTCAGCCTGTAAACCCCCCCATCCTCTATGTAGCTAGGACAGAACTGGGGGCCTTTTTTTCCAACCCCTCACTTACTCCATGAAGCCTCATTTTGTTCTTGATGCTGCCATGGCCACACCACTTTTCAACGTGGATACCTTTTGTCAGATAGCTGTAATTATTGCCGCCTCTCAATGATCTTCTTTCCCTCCTGTGATGAATGATTATGTCCAGGTGAGCTCCTGTTAGTGCCAAGTAAAAAGCACCTCTGTGAAGGTAAACATTAGGGGTGCTCAAAAACATTGATTGTTTTGTAAAGCTGGGAGGGTTGCTCTATTTATCTGGAGTATTTTAACTGTTGGGATACGGGGCCTAACATCCATCCATCCATCCATTTTTTACCGCTTGTCCCTTTTGGGGTGGCGGGGGGTGCTGGAGCCTATGTCAGCTGCATTCGGGCGGTAGGCGGTGTACACCCTGGACAAGTCGGGGGCCTAACATCCATCCATCCATCCATCCATCCATCTTCTTCCGCTTATCCGAGGTCGGGTCGCGGGGGCAGCAGCTTAAGCAGGGAAGCCCAGACTTCCCTCTCCCCAGCCACTTCGTCCAGCTCCTCCCGGGGGATCCCGAGGCGTTCCCAGGCCAGCCGGGAGAGATAGTCTTCCCAGCGTGTCCTGGGTCTTCCCCGTGGCCTCCTACCGGTCGGACGTGCCCGAAACACCTTCCTAGGGAGGCGTTCGGGTGGCATCCTGACCAGATGCCCGAACCACCTCATCTGGCTCCTCTCGATGTGGAGGAGCAGCGGCTTTACTTTGAGCTCCCCCCGAATGACAGAGCTTCTCACCCTATCTCTAAGGGAGAGCCCCGCCACTCGGCAGAGGAAACTCATTTCGGCCGCTTGTACCCGTGATCTTGTCCTTTCGGTCATGACCCAAAGCTCATGACCATAGGTGAGGATGGGAACGTAGATCGACCGGTAAATCGAGAGCTTTGCCTTCCGGCTCAGCTCCTTCTTCACCACAACGGATCGATACAATGTCCGCATTACTGAAGACGCCGCACCGATCCGCCTGTCGATCTCACCATCCACTCTTCCCCCACTCGTGAACAAGACTCCGAGGCACTTGAACTCCTCCACTTGGGGCAAGATCTCCTCCCCAACCCGGAGATGGCACTCCACACTTTTCCGGGCGAGAACCATGGACTCGGACTTGGAGGTGCTGATTCCCATCCCAGTCGCTTCACACTCGGCTGCGAACCAGTCCAGTGAGAGCTGAAGATCTTGGCCGGAGGAAGCCATCAGGACCACATCATCTGCAAATAGCAGAGACCTAATCCTGCAGCCACCAAACCGGATCCCCTCAACGCCTTGACTGCGCCTAGAAATTCTGTCCATAAAGGTTATGAACAGAATGGGTGACAAAGGGCAGCTTTGGCGGAGTCCAACCCTCACTGGAAACGTGTCCGACTTACTGCCGGCAATGCGGACCAAGCTCTGACACTGATCATACAGGGAGCGAACTGCCACAATAAGACAGTCCGTTACCCCATTCTCTCTGAGCACTCCCCACAGGACTTCCCGGGGTACACGGTCGAATGCCTTCTCCAAGTCCACAAAGCACACTGGTTGGGCAAACTCCCATGCACCCTCAAGGACCCTGCCGAGAGTATAGAGCTGGTCCACAGTTCCACGACCAGGACGAAAACCACACTGTTCCTCCTGAATCCGAGGTTCGACTATCCGGCGTAGCCTCCTCTCCAGTACACCTGAATAGACCTTACCGGGAAGGCTGAGGAGTGTGATCCCACGATAGTTAGAACACACCCTCCGGTTCCCCTTCTTAAAGAGAGGAACCACCACCCCGGTCTGCCAATCCAGAGGTACCGCCCCCGATGTCCACGCAATGTTGCAGAGTCTTGTCAACCAAGACAGCCCCACAACATGGGATGTTGTGGGGCCTAACATATGTCTGATAAACAGAAAGACAGACAATTATCCGGATCAGCCCCAAAATGTATTAACTTGTTCCTTATACCATATCTGACATTTCCTGAAAGTTGGATGAAAATCCGCCCGTAAGTCTTTGAGCTATCTCTAGCAGAATGACAGAAACAGAGTGAACACTCTTGTCAGTCTCCACTTTCTTTGTCTCTGTGGGTGGAGGCAAGGCTGCCAGCATACCAACAAACTTAGAAACTATCCGGATCAGACCCAAAATCGAATCAACCCCCGACCCCTTTAAAATGAGATCCATTAATGTGTACTATTTAACCATTAGATCAGTTTGTAGGACACTTTGCTTCATAAACAATATTTTGTTAATTTTCCTGTGCATGAATACATTTTAGTTCCTGGGACTTCACATGGCACTGATTTGGTGCAATTGCCCAGAAAAGTAAAAATTAGGGATGTCCGATAATGGCTTTTTGCCGATATCCGATATTCCGATATTGTCCAACTCTTAATTACCGATACGATATCAACCGATACCGATATATGCAGTCGTGGAATTAACACATTATTATGCCTAATTTGGACAACCAGGTATGGTGAAGATAAGGTCCTCTTAAAAAAATAAAATAAGATAAATAAATTTCAAAAATGTTCTTTAATAAAAAAGAAAGTAAAACAATATAAAAACAGTTACGTAGAAACTAGTAAGGAATGAAAATGAGTCAAATGAAGTGTTAAAGGTTAGTACTATTAGTGGACCAGCAGCACGCACAATCATGTGTGCTTACGGACTGTATCCCTTGCAGACTGTATTGATATATATTGATATATAATGTAGGAACCTACCAGAATATTAATAACAGAAAGAAACAACCCTTTTGTGTGAATGAGTGTAAATGGGGGAGGGAGGTATTTTGGGTTGGTGCACTAATTGTAAGTGTATCTTGTGTATATGTTAAACTATATTTTTTTAAAAACGATACCGATAATAAAAAAAACGATACCGATAATTTCCGATATTACATTTTAAAGCATTTATCGGCCGATAAATATTTTCCAAACTATAAGGCACACTTAAAATTCTTTTTTTCCCTCAAAACTTGACAGTGCGCCTTATAACCCGGTCCGCCTAATATACGGAATTATTCTGGTTTTGCCTACCGACCTCGAAGCAATTTTATTTGGTACACGGTGTAATGATAAGTGTGACCAGTAGATGGCAGTCAAAAATAAGAGATATGTGTAGCCTGCACTATGATGGCAATATGACTCAAGTAAACGACACCAACATTTGATATGTTCTGTTGAAAATATAGAACATTACACACGGCGCTCAAAAATCTATCAACATGTTTTAGTAGGACTTTGGTAAGCTATAAAGCCACACCGCTTGATGATTGTACTGTGCTTCAACATAGGAGTATTATTATGCTGTGTGTATAATATAGGACATATTATCTGCCGTTTTGTTTCGCAATATTATGTAAAAGCAACTTTTCTTACTTTCTTGTACCTGCTGATCTGTATTTTGGGATCTGCATTAGTCCTACACATTTGCGCCAGTTCGCCTTTGTAGTCCGTACCAACACTGTAGTCGATAAGCTTCTTCTTTTTCTCTATCTTCTTGTTATGTGACGTTCATTCTCCATTGTTGCCATTTCTAATATAAAGTAGTGTAAAGTTCTTACTTATATCTGTCAGTAAACTCACCATGAAAGCACTAAAACATACCGGTGTAGTGACTTTACATTATTCACCCAAAGAACTTTAGTTATTAGGGAGTTCCGGTGGCATGGTGTTTCATGCGACACATTTCGGGCGTTGTTGTTGCACTAGTGAGCCACGGATGAGGAGATGCTGCTCCGTTATTGATTGAAGTAAAGTCTGAATGTCATTAAAACAGTTAGCTCCATCTTTTGACACTTCTTCCACTCCCGTCCTTGCACGCTACACCGCTACAACAAAGATGACGGGGAGAAGACGCTGTCAAAGTGGAGGCACGTAAATAAGAGCGCCCACAAAACGGTGCATCCTGAAGCGACTGTCAGAAAGTGACTTGAAGATGACATGTAAAACATCATCTATGCAACATTTTGAGCAAAGAACCACCATTACATGTTATGTAGACCACAAGGAAGTATTTTATAGGACATCTCTAGTAAAAATAATATAGCCACTTATAAAAGTACATGTTGTGCAGAAAGGTGTGTTTATAAATAGAATAGAAAGTACTTTATTGATCTCTGGGGGGAATTCAGCACCACAGTTCACTCACAATAAAGCAACTTTCTGCAGTACATTGACAAAGTTCTTGGTGCTTCACGCTCATGTCATGATGGGAACTTCCTGCCAGGCCCCCTCCTCTCATTAAAATCTTGCACCCGGTTTGAGTCTCACCTCATAATCATCGCTGCCTCGCTCCCAGATCTGCTTTTTGTTTAAGCCATCTGTGCTTTTCTCACTCCCGTCTCCCATTTGTCACACCTGACACCCCCATCACCCCGTCTTCCTCTATTGGAGATGAGGTAGTTGTCCACGCTGCCATGGTCTGCCCTCTGCTAAAGACCAAGGTGACCTCTCGCCCTGAACACGAACCCCCCCCTGTTGGTCCTTGCATTTGTTCTATCACCCCTGCTCAACCTCAAACATTTGCCGTCACTCTGAAGTCTCTGACCCGACCCAACATCTCTACCACCTGCTGTCATTGCACCAAGCAGCACAGTCCTCTCACCATGCGAGTTAAGAACCTCAAACCCTGGATTCTGTAAATGTTTCAATGGGCGCCTTTTATTCCACCGTAGTCTCCATCGGTACCCGGTTTACAAAAGCAACGGTCTATAACAGAGGCATGTGATTGTGCAATGCATTGTGGTAGGCATTTTTGTCGGCCAAGGCTTTTGTTTACATGGCTGTAATGAGAGTGACAAACTGGATTAAAACGGATCATACAAAATAGAAAAATCAAGGGACTGTACCGAGACAAACCTTGGAAAAATAACCAAAATTGGTGGGACTTATCCATATGAGCAAGATAGACATGATATGACGGGAAACGGAGCAGCGCCCCTAATGGCTGGCAGCATCAGGCTGGATGCCTTCCCCCTTCCCACCTGTTGCATACCTGCCAACTACTCCGGTTTTCCCGTAATTAGTACGGTTTTCATCAACCTATTCCGGGTTACGGTTGCAGTGATAAAAAATACGGTTTTTCATTAATTAAAAAAAAAAGGGTGAAAACTACGCGAATTGCACCTTGTGCAGACAAGATTTTTTGATCGGACACGGAGGAATTAGCGATGTAAAAGACCACGTTGGGACAAAAAAAACACAAGTCTAATGCCGTTGCTAGCGATACAAGTGGAAAACTTTCAACGTTTTTCGTCGCCCAAACAGATTCTTTGGATGTGATAAATGCCGAAGTTTTATTTACGGACGCAATAATTGAGCATGGACTTCCAATCGCACTGGCTGATCACATGGGACAGTTAAATGTTTGTAATGCAACCTTTAAAAATCATTACGCGGTGATCGCGGTCCCAAAAATAAACTTTTCTTGCATGATAATGTCCAGAAAAACTCGCTTTATATTACTATAGAGTCCTTTTAACGAATGAGTTTGATGGTTTATCACAAACCTTAAATGAAAGAAGTCCTTTGTTCTCCTGCACCATGCATGCACTTTGGCCTTGCTTCGTGTTTGGTGCGCAATCCTGTCGGCTGTATTTCACAGCACGTCTTTGACAACTTGAAGTGGCATAAAACATTTAAAACAAAGGGGTTATAGGAACAATCACTTTCAGTGTTTTATGCCACTTCAAGTTGTCAAAGACGGTATGCTGGTGCCCGACTGCCACAAGTGGAACAAACATTTGAAACAAAGGGGTTATAGGAACAATCACTTTCAGTGTTTTATGCCACTTCAAGTAAACTTATCATAAAGTTACCATATCATTTTTGCAGTATGATCAATCTGATAGAATAAATTTGGATTTTAGCCACAAAAAGGTAATGACACCAATGTTATCTATTGGAATTGTTTAGTACTGTTATACTGTTAAAAGTGTTTATACTATTTATGCTTTCAAGTCCAAGTTGAAGAAATCTTGTTAAATGTTGACAGCATAACTACCAAAATACAGAAGTATGTCCTTCATATTTTTGCAGTGCTATTTCTGTTGAAAAGTTCAAATGATTACATTAGAGATGTGATGTGCCACTTTTCAAGTGTCTGATGGCTTCAATTCATTTTCATTAATTTTTCATATTTTGAATTCTTTTGAAAGGCTTACAAAAAAACTACATTTGAATTGTAATTCCATGCTATTGACAGGACTATTAATTTTAATGAAGTTAGCTTACCATGTTTACAGTATGGTAATTGTGATAGAAATGTGAATTTTAGGCACAGAATATTTTTTACAATTGAACAAGGCAGTAGATTATACAAGCTTGGACAGAAAGTTAATAATGACACCAATTTTTTTTTTAATGGAATTGTTTAGTACTGTTTTACCATTTGTTTACTGTAAAAAGTGTTTATACTTTCAATGAACAAATTGAAGTCTTGTGAAAGGTTGACAGGATAACTGGCATTAACTGTCAAAATAATTTCAAACTATTGAAGTTAGCTTACAGAATAAACATGTCAATCAACCCATATGATTTTTGCTGTAATATTTTTGTTTTGAAAAGTCACTGTGACTGATAGAAAAGTGATGGTTTTAGCAACATTTTAACCTGTCTGAATGCAATCAATCATTTTGCGTCGGTGAACCCCCCACCAGGACTTTGTCCTGGACCTACCGGGGCCTGCGGCCCCTGGACCCTGGCTACTAGGTTTTTCTGATTTCAAAAGTTGGCAGGTATGCTGTTGCAAGTCTTATGGTTTCTGTGTCAACATGTGAATCCGCGCTTATCGGCTATCAACTTTTTTTTCTCGGCCCCAGTCTGTGCCCCCTATTACCAGGGGTCGGCAACCCAAAATGTTGAAAGAGCCATATTGGACCAAAAATACAAAAACAAATCTGTCTGGAGCCGCAACAAATGAATAGCCATATTACATACAGATAGTGTGTCATGGAATTAAGAGGACTTAAAGCAGCGTTTCTCAAAGTGTGGGGCGCGCCCCACTGGTGGGGAATAGAGACATGACAGGTGGGGCGCGAGGAACGGGAGGAAATTTCACTTTAAATTTTTTTTTTTATTATTATATTCTTAGATTATTTTTTTTACTATGCTTTAATTTTCTATACACACTGTAAATCACTTTGTGATTCTGTCTGTGAAATCCGCTATATAAATAAATGCAAATTACCGGTACTTATTTTTACTGTAGGCTTTATATTTCTCGGTAGGAGCGAAAGTTTGACAGACATAGCAACAGTAACTAATGGGGGCGGGGCTAAGCGGAACAAACTTTCGCGCGGATGGGTAGCAGGCTAATGTGTGGATCACAATTACACAAATATATACATTTGTGACTCGCACCTCAAAGGTCGTCGAGCCAGAGCCAGCGCCTGCAGAGAAACAAAAATGTGACGGGCACACACTGTGTCATTCACCGGGAAGCACTCGCGTCAAGGCAGCTCAGCCCCGAACTCAATGAGGTTTTAACAGATGTTGTGAGCGCGCTAAATTTGATCAAAACACGACCACTGAAAGTGCGACTGTTCTCTGCACTGTGTGAAGAAATGGGAGCTGATCATACAGCCGTGCTGTTTCACAGTGAAGCAAGGTGGCTCTCCCGGGTAAAAGTGCTGTCACTTGCCCTGTCTTGCCAAATGCATAGCTCCTCCTTTTTTTTTTGCAGAGATTGCAAAGTGGCACTTTTATTTTATTTATTATTGAACTTGATGCAAGTTATTTGATTTATTATTGAACTTGATGCAAGTTATAACACTTTTATTTGATTTATTATTGAACTTGATGCAAGTTATAACACTTTTGTTTTATTTATTATTGAACTTGATGCAAGTTATAACACTTTTGTTTTATTTATTATTGAACTTGATGCAAGTTATAACACTTTTTTGATTTATTATTGAACTTGATGCAAGTTATAACACTTTTTTTGATTTATTATTGAACTTTATGCAAGTTATTTGATTTATTATTGAACTTGATGCAAGTTATAACACTTTTATTTGATTTATTATTGAACTTGATGCAAGTTATAACACTTTTATTTGATTTATTATTGAACTTGATGCAAGTTATAACACTTTTGTTTTATTTATTATTGAACTTGATGCAAGTTATAACACTTTTTTGATTTATTATTGAACTTGATGCAAGTTATTTGATTTATTATTGAACTTGATGCCAGTTATAACACTTTAATTTGATTTATTATTGAACTTGATGCAAGTTATAACACATTTTTGATTTATTATTGAACCTGATGCAAGTTGTAACACTTTTGTTTTATTTATTATTGAACTTGATGCAAGTTATAACACTTTTTTGATTTATTATTGAACTTGATGCAAGTTATAACACTTTTTTTGATTTATTATTGAACTTGATGCAAGTTATTTGATTTATTATTGAACTTGATGCAAGTTATAACACTTTTATTTGATTTATTATTGAACTTGAGGCAAGTTATAACAATTTTGTTTTATTTATTATTGAACTTGATGCAAGTTATAACACTTTTTTGATTTATTATTGAACTTGATGCAAGTTATTTGATTTATTATTGAACTTGATGCCAGTTATAACACTTTAATTTGATTTATTATTAAACTTGATGCAAGTTATAACACTTTTTTATTTATTTATTATTGAACGTGATGCAAGTTATAACACGTTTGTTTTATTTATTATTGAACTTGATGGAAGTTATTTTCTTTATTATTGAACTTGATGCAAGTTATACCACAGCTGCACAGTTATTTTATTTATTATTGAACTTGATGTTATTTTATGTTATTGAGTTTGAATGTATACAACTTGATGTTCAATAAATTTGAAAATGTTAAAGCTTGGCATTAGCGCTCTGTTGGGGCGATGGGGGCAGGTGGGGCTTGAAAACTCCCCCTTGTCCAAAGTGGGGGATGACAAAAAAAGTTTGAGAACCACTGTCTTACGTGAATGAGATCAATAATATTATTTGATATTTTACGCTAATGTGTTAATCATTTCACACATAAGTCGCTCCTGAGTATAAGTCGCACCCCCGGCCAAACTATAAAAAAAAACTGCGACTTATAGTCCGAAAAATACGGGAGTTGTTTTTCAATCGACAAATAAGTCTATCTTGATGTAAAGTGTAACTAACGGGTTTGTTCATGTGTGCCCACAGTGCAGTTTGACGGGCCAGAGTGGGACCGCTCCTCGTCGCCCACGGAGCGCCTGCGTCCACCGGGGCCCTGGTCCAGCCCGCTGGCGGGCGGGGGGGTGAAGTTTCGGATGCCCCAGGAGGGCCTCACCATGGTGGGGGAGAGAGTGGACCCCACCCTGCCCCTGGAGAAGCAAGTGTATGTACAGTACAGTATAGCCGCCCTACAAAGCCATATATCACTTTCAGTGTACACTCTTAGAAATAAGGGTTCTAAAAGGGTTCTTCTACAAGGGCTGAGGTTCTAACTGGAACCATTTGCTTCTGAAAAACCCTTTCCCAAAGAAAGGGTTTTTCAAGGGTTCTTGGTAACGCTAATGGTTCCAGTAAGAACCATTTTGATACAGAGAACCCTTTAAAACCCCCTTTCTGAATAAGTGGTTTTAAAAGGGTTCTCACTAACACGAAGGGTTCCAGTAAGAACTATTTTGATCCAGAGAACCGTTTTTGGAAGAAAGAGTTCTTCGGGGATTGTTGAAAGCATGGGTAAGATCCTGTGTCACCAGGGACATACTTCCTGATAACATTTGCCAATAATGGTGCCTATCTTTAAATAAATGTTTTTCTCATTCAAATGTTTTGAATGTTTGTTCAATGTCAACATGATAAATGACCACAATATAATATGAACTAAACTGATCTGTAGAATACAATATGGTTCTTTATAGAACCCTCAGAAGACAAGACGGTTATCGGTGAAAACCTTTGAAAAGGGATGTTTTTAGAACCCCCTGTGTCAGGTCTAGATGAAACCCTTGAAACATGAAAGAGTTCTTTGTGGAACTCCCTGTGTGGGTTCTAGATGAAACCTTTGAAACATGAAAGGGTTCTTAGTGGAACTCCCTGCATGGGTTCTAGATGAAACCCTTGACAAACGAAAGGGTTCTTAGTGGAACTCCCTGTGTGGGTTCTAGATGAAACCCTTGAAATACAAAAGGGTTCTTAGTGGAACTCCCTGTGTGGGTTCTAGATGAAAGTCTTGAAATACAAAAGGGTTCTTAGTGGAACTCCCTGTGTGGGTTCTAGATGAAACCCTTGAAATACGAAAGGGTTCTTAGTGGAACTCCCTGTGTGGGTTCTAGATGAAACCCTTGAAATACAAAATAATTCTTAGTGGAACTCCCTGCGTGGGTTCTAGATGAAAGTCTTGAAATACAAAAGGGTTCTTAGTGGAACTCCCTGTGTGGGTTCTAGATGAAACCCTTGAAATACGAAAGGGTTCTTAGTGGAACTCCCTGTGTGGGTTCTAGATGAAACCCTTGACAAACGAAAGGGTTCTTAGTGGAACTCCCTGTGTGGGTTCTAGATGAAACCCTTGAAATACGAAAGGGTTCTTAGTGGAACTCCCTGTGTGGGTTCTAGATGAAACCCTTGAAATACGAAAGGGTTCTTAGTGGAACTCCCTGCGTGGGTTCTAGATGAAAGTCTTGAAATACAAAAGGGTTCTTAGTGGAACTCCCTGTGTGGGTTCTAGATGAAACCCTTGAAATATGAAAGGGTTCTTAGTGGAACTCCCTGTGTGGGTTCTAGATGAAACCCTTGAAATACAAAAGGGTTCTTAGTGGAACTCCCTGCGTGGGTTCTAGATGAAAGTCTTGAAATACAAAAGGGTTCTTAGTGGAACTCCCTGTGTGGGTTCTAGATGAAACCTTTGAAACATGAAAGGGTTCTTAATGGAACTCCCTGCATGGGTTCTAGATGAAACCCTTGACAAATGAAAGGGTTCTTAGTGGAACTCCCTGTGTGGGTTCTAGATGAAACCCTTGAAATACGAAAGGGTTCTTAGTGGAACTCCCTGCGTGGGTTCTAGATGAAAGTCTTGAAATACGAAAGGGTTCTTAGTGGAACTCCCTATGTAGGTTCTAGATGAAACCCTTGAAATACAAAAGGGTTCTTAGTGGAACTCCCTGCGTGGGTGCTGGATGAAAGTCTTGAAATACAAAAGGGTTCTTAGTGGAACTCCCTGTGTGGGTTCTAGATGAAACCCTTGAAACATGAAAGGGTTCTTAGTGGAACTCCCTGCGTGGGTTCTAGATGAAAGTCTTGAAATACAAAAGGGTTCTTAGTGGAACTCCCTGCGTGGGTTCTAGATGAAACCCTTGAAATACGAAAGGGTTCTTAGTGGAACTCCCTGTGTGGGTTCTAGATGAAACCCTTGAAATACAAAAGGGTTCTTAGTGGAACTCCCTGTGTGGGTTCTAGATGAAAGTCTTGAAATACAAAAGGGTTCTTAGTGGAACTCCCTGTGTGGGTTCTAGATGAAAGTCTTGAAATACAAAAGGGTTCTTAGTGGAACTCCCTGTGTGGGTTCTAGATGAAACCCTTGAATTACGAAAGGGTTCTTAGTGGAACTCCCTGTGTGGGTTCTAGATGAAACCCTTGAAATACGAAAGGGTTCTTAGTGGAACTCCCTGCGTGGGTTCTAGATGAAAGTCTTGAAATACAAAAGAGTTCTTAGTGGAACTCCCTGTGTGGGTTCTAGATGAAACCCTTGAAATACAAAAGGGTTCTTAGTGGAACTCCCTGTGTGGGTTCTAGATGAAACCCTTGAAATACAAAAGGGTTCTTAGTGGAACTCCTTGCGTGGGTTCTAGATGAAAGTCTTGAAATACAAAAGGGTTCTTAGTGGAACTCCCTGTGTGGGTTCTAGATGAAACCCTTGAAATACGAAAGGGTTCTTAGTGGAACTCCCTGTGTGGGTTCTAGATGAAACCCTTGAAACATGAAAGGGTTCTTAGTGGAACTCCCTGTGTGGGTTCTAGATGAAAGTCTTGAAATACAAAAGGGTTCTTAGTGGAACTCCCTGTGTGGGTTCTAGATGAAACCCTTGAAACATGAAAGGGTTCTTAGTGGAACTCCCTGCGTGGGTTCTAGATGAAAGTCTTGAAATACAAAAGGGTTCTTAGTGGAACTCCCTGCGTGGGTGCTAGATGAAAGTCTTGAAATACAAAAGGGTTCTTAGTGGAACTCCCTGTGTGGGTTCTAGATGAAACCCTTGAAATACGAAAGGGTTCTTAGTGGAACTCCCTGCGTGGGTTCTAGATGAAAGTCTTGAAATACAAAAGGGTTCTTAGTGGAACTCCCTGCGTGGGTTCTAGATGAAACCCTTGAAATACGAAAGGGTTCTTAGTGGAACTCCCTGTGTGGGTTCTAGATGAAAGTCTTGAATTACAAAAGGATTCTTAGTAGAACTCCCTGTGTGGGTTCTAGATGAAACCTTTGAAACATGAAAGGGTTCTTAGTGGAACTCCCTGCATGGGTTCTAGATGAAACCCTTGACAAACGAAAGGGTTCTTAGTGGAACTCCCTGTGTGGGTTCTAGATGGAACCCTTGAAATACGAAAGGGTTCTTAGTGGAACTCCCTGCGTGGGTTCTAGATGAAAGTCTTGAAATACAAAAGGGTTCTTAGTGGAACTCCCTGCGTGGGTTCTAGATGAAACCCTTGAAATACGAAAGGGTTCTTAGTGGAACTCCCTGTGTGGGTTCTAGATGAAACCCTTGAAATACAAAAGGGTTCTTAGTGGAACTCCCTGCGTGGGTTCTAGATGAAAGTCTTGAAATACAAAAGGGTTCTTAGTGGAACTCCCTGTGTGGGTTCTAGATGAAACCTTTGAAATACGAAAGGGTTCTTAGTGGAACTCCCTGTGTGGGTTCTAGATGAAACCCTTGAAATACAAAAGGGTTCTTAGTGGAACTCCCTGTGTGGGTTCTAGATGAAAGTCTTGAAATACAAAAAGGTTCTTAGTGGAACTCCCTGTGTGAGTTCTAGATGAAACCCTTGAAACATGAAAGGGTTCTTAGTGGAACTCCCTGTGTGGGTTCTAGATGAAACCCTTGAAACATGAAAGGGTTCTTAGTGGAACTCCCTGCGTGGGTTCTTTGTAGAACCTCTCATGGGGGGGTTCTGGGTGGAACCTTACACACACAGTTCTAGGTAGAACCCTCCAAAAGGGTTCCAGGTGGAACCTTTATAAAAAGGTTCTACCTGGAGCCAAAAAGGGTTCTCCTATGAGGACGAGCCGAAGAACCTTATATGGTTCTACTTAGCACTTTTATTTCTAAGAGTGTACAGTAGGAGGTCATAGGTCACATTGCTGTTGACTTTAATTAGATTAAAAGGTTTTTATATTCAGTCGTTAATCAACATCCTTGTAGCCATTAATTTAATTACCTTGTCTAATAGAAGGTGAAGGAATAAATACTTTTATAACGCTAGCCATAAACTTGACATTAGGTGAATACTAAATGTGCACAGTGCTATAATGTGGGTGCGTAACATAGAAATATTTCACATTTGGGAATTCAATATTTAGTGACGCCCATACAGGGCTGGCTCGGGGCCTTTTGTGGCCCTAAACAGCTAAGATTTGGTTTGTGGCCCCATTTTGGTCATTTTGTACTGTAACTTTTCTTACTAAATGTAGTCTTTCTTTCTATTTTAGAGAGAAAATAGTCTATGTACTCCATGTAATCGCAAATGATGTTAGCTTAAATATTGTTTAATTATGCAAAAATATATGATCAAACATTCAAACCAGTTCAAGTATGTTTATAATTAAATGTTAAAGGTGAACTGCATTATTTTGACTTTTTTTTCTATCATTCACAATCCCTATGTAAGAGAAGAACATGTTTGTGTTTTTTTAATGCATTCCATACCTGCCAACTACTCCGGTTTTCCCGTAATTAGTACGGTTTTCATCAACCTATTCCGGGTTACGGTTGCAGTGATAAAAAATACGGTTTTTCATTAATTAAAAAAAAATTATTTTTTTTTAAAGTTTTATTCACGAAATCGCGTAACAACAATGACAATCGACACTGCTTCCCGTAACTTCCTATCGAGCCATTCCGAATGCCATGTGCGAGGCTATTTATAGCACCGCTGCCAAGCACGAGGCACCAGTTGCCATTGTTTCCAAACGAGCGAACGATCATGGAATCAGCCGGAGAAAAATCGCAAAGGAGTCTTAAACCGAAAAGAAAACTGCAGTCATTCCGTGAAGAATATTCAAAAGCCTATCCGGGAATAATTACCCGTTCCAAAAAGGGTGAAAACTACGCGAATTGCACCTTGTGCAGACAAGATTTTTCGATCGGACACGGAGGAATTAGCGATGTTGGGACAAAAAAACACAAGTCTAATGCCGTTGCTAGCGATACAAGTGGAAAACTTTGGATTTTAGCCACAAAAAGGTAATGACACCAATGTTATCTATTGGAATTGTTTAGTACTGTTATACTGTTAAAAGTGTTTATACTATTTATGCTTTCAAGTCCAAGTTGAAGAAATCTTGTTAAATGTTGACAGCATAACTACCAAAATACAGAAGTATGTCCTTAATATTTTTGCAGTGCTATTTCTGTTGAAAAGTTCAAATGATTACATTAGAGATGTGATGTGCCACTTTTCAAGTGTCTGATGGCTTCAATTCATTTTCATTCATTTTTCATATTTTGAATTCTTTTGAAAGGCTTACAAAAAAACTACATTTGAATTGTAATTCCATGCTATTGACAGGACTATTAATTTTAATGAAGTTAGCTTACCATGTTTACAGTATGATAATTGTGATAGAAATGTGAATTTTAGGCACATAATATTTTTTACAATTGAACAAGGCAGTAGATTATACAAGCTTGGACAGAAAGTTAATAATGACACCAATTTTTTTTTTTTAATGGAATTGTTTAGTACTGTTTTACCATTTGTTTACTGTAAAAAGTGTTTATACTTTCAATGAACAAATTGAAGTCTTGTGAAAGGTTGACAGGATAACTGGCATTAACTGTCAAAATAA